>NC_039298.1:300000-427500 GCF_003368295.1 Carassius auratus
CTCACATTACAGCTGTTCTGTTTATGGAAATTTTTGCGTTGACAAGATATTTTTTTTTGCGTTTGAATATTCCAAAATATTGTTCATAAATGCTGCATGAGTTTGTATATAGGCCATATAGTAGCTACCATATAGGCTATTACTGCAGGTCTAGTGAATGAACAGGAGTTTAGTTTGAAAAAGGTGCATGCGTCATTCTTCAATTTCTCAATTTTCTTGGTCAAATATTTATTTTATTTAGGCCTATATGCCCAGTTAATAAAAAAATGGAACTGTCAATGCACTTGTTTATAAAAGACTTATAATCTATAAGTGAAGGACTCCGAATCACAGTCTGTGGTAGTTATTTACATTTCACTTATTTCACTCACCGAACAAGCTGTACATGCCATTTTGACTCCTGCAAGACGGAGGGGAACGGCAGAATGGCCAGAATTAGATGATCGACTAGAAATGCAGCCTTTCTTTAGTCCAATGTGTGTGGCAAAAAGTGATATAGTCTCTTTGATTTCTTTAAAATTTGACCAAAAAATCAATTCTAAAAATAAAATCAATTTTCTATCAAAAAGTATCAAAGTAATGCTATGTATCGAATGCGTGTGAAGCAGAGAATCAATGCGGATATGAACTTCAAAAATATGAAACAACAGGCTGTATAACAAAATGTACTAATACCTGAAAATATATTTAACTTTGTCTTTCTTTTCTTAGCAAAGAAAACAATACTTTAAACGCATTTATAAATGATAAGCTTTGCTATATTTGAGGTTTTGTATGTCTTTTGTGATGAGTTGAAAACCTACAGTGCATGCCAACAAGACAATGCGTGGGCATCTTGCATAGCCTCTCCGCCGTCATCTGAGCCCTGTGTAGTTTGACCAAAGTACAGAGATGCACTGACAGCAGGATGTTAGAGATGAGGGTCTCATAAAACAGACTCGACACCTGCACACACATCCATTCACTGCAGTGACACTGACATACACTGATATAAAACTAACACTTGACTGATATAAATTACTTACATAAATAAGTAAAATGGAACATACATTATATTTTTTTGTATATTGTGGGAGTGCACTCAGAAACATACTGTTCCCCACAAACAGGGGCGCTGCACAAGATCCCGGGCCCCTATGCATAGGCAGTCCTAATGCTCTGTTGAAAAACCCATGACATAGTAATTGTAGCTCCACCCACTGATGACAGCTGCAGCCTATTCTGACTCCAATTAAGGGCCTTTAAAACAGGTTGCTTTAGAGCAGAAATCAGTTCACTCCTTGTTTACTGCTCTGGATTCTTTCATATGGTGTTGTGGCTGTGTACAGATGTAAGTTTATTGTTTTTGTATGGTTTGTAATTCATTTTGATTGTTTAACTTTTATTTGTTTATCTTGTTTAAGTTCAGAAACCAGTCTTATACACCTGTGGAATGAATGATGTACTGGCATTGGTGAAATAAACGTGCAAATGGATGTTGTCTCAAGGTGTTTTAACTGACATCCCATTGTGATGCCCCCCCTACGAAAAAGCAGTATCCTAAGAGTCTCTTACATGCCCCCTAATGTCACACTTTCATAAGGTTGGTCTGGACCATTCGTAAGCTCTCGTGGAGCATCGAGGTCGTGGGAGAGGGCTACGGCCTAAGACCTCGGTGTGGAGGTGCGTCCACACTGTCACCAATGCCCTTCTGTGCCATGCTGGGGATTACATCCGATTGCCTGCAACATGTCAGGAGGTGCAGCAGGGCTGTCATGCCATTGCTGGCATCCCCAGAGTCTTGGGCCTGGAGGATGGCACACTCATCCTTATCACCAATCCATCAGTGATTAAGACGTACATATCGCAAAAGGGTTACGCAGCCATAAACGTGCAGCTTATAGTGGACCATAGGGGTGTGATCACCGACCTGGTGGCAAGGTCAAGCAAAACTTCAAGTTGCCCATTTTTTACGTTGCTTCCCCACCATAGTCCGTATCCAACTCTCTCTCTCTGTTCATTGTAGATCGGTTGCGTTTTACTGAAAACATTAACCAATGGTAAAAAATTACACTTTGAACAGAAGTAACTGCAGCTGATTCCCAATCAATTCTTATTGTAAAGTACTTTACCATTAATATCAAAGTGTATTACTTTTTTTTTTTAGAAGTCGTTAAACCCATGTCAAGAAGTGGCACAACGGGTTAATAAGGGTGGATGATTAGAGAAGGAAACCCTGTTCGTCTAACCGTCACATCCTATTGTGTGAACTTATTACAGACCATTTGATAATTTAATTTATAGTCTATATTTTACTGAAAACTTAAACGGTTGAAATAAATGTTACTGGAATAATTTGAGGAATGTTTCATTTGCATAGAACGTGTTGTCTGTCTTAACGCTGTAATGCACCGCACCCGATTTCGCATGAAATGGAAAATCGATTACTGAGCAATCGATGCCAACTAATTCAGCACCTTCACTTGGGACATCGCTTTTGTAACGTCGAACGTAAGAGGCAATGTGTTAAGAGGCTTCCTAAAGACACTTTGGGGTAAAACACTTAGGAACATAAACAACTTTGGTAAGATATGTCTCTAGAGTCTTAGTGAGCTAACAGTGAGCGTTATCGGGGAACAGGGCCCTGCTTGTATTATGACACACTTATTTGACCATAAATACAGTCACACATAATAGACACATAATTATATTACTACTGGTGTGATGGATATAATTTAGTCAAATTTTTTAACTGGTTTGTGTACTGAGCTAAATTACTTTACCTACAAACCTGGGCCCCATTCCCCGATCACGCTCACTCTTAGAACGCTAAGAAGACTCAAGATATATCTTACCAAAGTTGTTTATGTTCCTAAGTGTGTTCCCCGAAGTGTCACTTAGGAAGCTTCTTAATGTCACGGTTCATGGTGCTTCATTGGCTTCCCTGTTGTCTGTGTCCTGTCAATTTCTGCAGCTCGTGACCTGGGCAATCAGCGCTGATACATCGGCGCTGGTGTGTGCAGATCACGAGCTGATTGCCCTCACCTGTCGCTTGTTCCCATTCTCCCTTATATTCCCTGCTGTGTCTGTCCCTTGTTTTCAGTATATTTAGTGTTGTCATTGTGACTGTGCGTCTGTCCTTTCCGCTGTTGTGCTCAGGACATCTAGACGAGGAGTCTTTCATTGGCCGTGTGCCCGAGATCTCGTTTTTCCTCAGCCCATTGGGCATTGCCCCAGAGGCGGTTACACTGGAGTGTTACACCAGTTTTTGGCTCGTTTGTGTGTCATCACACGTTGGATTATCTGTTTCCAAATAAACTGTTGCACTTATCCTCTGCGTTTGAGTCCTCTCTCTTCACGCACCCTGACACTTAACACGCTGCCTCTTACAGTGTTACAAAAAGGCACTGTCCCAAGTGAAGGTGCTGAATTAGTTGTCATCGATTGCTCAGGAATCGATTTTCCATTTCATGCGAAGGTGCATTACAGCGTTAAAAAAAGACAACACGTTCTATGCAAATGAAACATTCCTCAAATGTTACTATTATTCAAGTAACATTTATTTTAATATAGTTTAAGTTATCAGTAAAATATAGAATTTTAGTTAAATTATCAAATGGTCAGTAACATATTTCACACGATATGTTGTGACGGGTTGATGAACCGGGTATCCCTCGCTAATCATCCACCCTCCTTAAAGGGGGGGTGAAATGCTCGTTTTCACTCAATATCCTGTTAATCTTGAGTACCTATAGAGTAGTACTGCATCCTTCATAAATCCAAAAAGTCTTTAGTTTTATTATATTCATAACAGAAAGATAGTCTGTACCGATTTTTCCCGGAAAAACACGACCGACTGGAGGCGTGCCGTGTGGGCAGAGCTAAAGAATCACGAGCGCGAATAGGCTTTTGCATTGAGAGCATGTAGAAGCTGTGACATTACCGTGAGGGAAAACCCATCATCCAAAACAAACCATGGCTTACAGTCAGATTCAGACGTTTATTTATGATCCAGAATCAGATCCAGAGGCTGAACCTGAACGAAAGCAGCAGCAGCAACGACTCGCTCCGAGCGGGGCTCGAACCCGTGTCTCCGATGGGAGGCGGACGCACTAACAAGGAGGCAGAGATATTTGATATGGGGTGTGGTTTATGCATTTGATTTGCAAACTAAGCAATCATCGTGTCGATCGTCGCGTACCTTGCCGTGACCAAACACGTGTGATAAGAAGCGCGACACTTTCGTCGCCCCCCTTCTCGCGTGAGAAGCTACGTGACGTCAAGCGCCTTGTCATTTTTAATATCTTTTTTTTTTTTTCATTTGTGTGTGTGATTTTGTCAAATGTCTTAAGTGCTGTAGTTAAGTTTTTTTTTTCCGTTTGTTTTTTGTTCGGAGCAAAAAGAAAGAAAAACCTGCATGTTATAACAATTAGCTCCTCCAAATCCCCAAATATTTCATAATCTTCAGAATGCTGACGAAAATATGATGAGTGAAATTAAAATTACACTGCAGTATATCTAATCAATGAACTTACAATGTTATTTAGAAGTGCACATGTAAAACAACAACCAGGAACAACCAATTCACAGCTTTCTTGTAAGCATCATATATAACTAATGGCACCAAGATAAGGACAGTATAAACCAAAAAGACAACATTTGTGTAAGTTTAAGTGTTTGTCCACCAGAAAATATAAATTGAAAAATGGCTTAATGCATTAATAGTTAAATCCAAAGGCCAAATTCGAAATTAACAATGGACCATGGGCCAGGAGTAAACACTTCAATCATGTAATGTTTTAATAATTTAGTAGTTTAGAAATTACAATATTCTATAATATTCATATATAATTCATATATACACAAACATTACAATTTTTTAATGATTTCTCAAAAATCTCATTCATAAAACACAAACACATCAAATAGTTAACTCTATTGTAACAGTGTGAACTCATAACACACAATTATCCATAAGCAAGCATTCAGTAGCATCTCAGGAAATTATGAACAGGAGCACAGGTGACTGCTTTAAAAATGCATCCTAGCACTGGAGAGAGAGCTGAAAGAATCACACAGTGTAGTACAGTATAGTAACAGTACTTTATTACAATTACAGTGTTTTGAATTTATCTCACTAGTGTGCACTGGGCAGGGAGGTTGTCTGCACTGTAAATTATAATGAGTAAACCTTATTTTTTTAAAAAAAGCATGCAAACCGATTGCCTTGAAAAAAAACAAGTAAAGTGAAATAAGAATAGTAATTTGTACTAACAAAGGTTTATTTATAAGTGTTGTAAACTTATAACTCAGAATCACTATTTTCAACAACTAAATTAAATACATTATACTATGTACCTATTTCAAACAACTCATTTAAATTTAGCTAAATCAAGTAACATTTCCTGCAACCTGGAATTTCTAAGTTGTATTTACTTGCACAGAAATCTAGTTTTGACCAATTGCCTTTAAAAAAAAGTTACCATTAATCTAGTAACTTAAATACTTCAAAAATCTATTACAAATTCATGACAACAATGTTCTATTCTTCACTCACATAATTACCCTAAATCAAATGTAGTGACAGTTGAAAGTTAAAGATGATATATTTTTTTCAATGTAGTTTTAACTCGTATTACAAAAATTTTGAAACAAAGCAAAAACAATCTGCTTTTAGTTATGTTAAACAATGGAGGTAGCGGTACAATGATTTTAAATACAGCAATGAGTTGGCCACACAAGTTGCCAATGTTTTTTTTTCTGTCCCAAGTCAAGCATCATATTGTAGGTTTTCTCCACAGTATCAGGGTAACCCACATGTAGTGATGCAAGCGTAGCACATGGTGGTCGGGAAGCAAATGTTGGGGGCAGACCCTGGAGACTATTCTTTGCAGTACTACCCTGAACAATGATGGCAGAAGACACTGGGTCAAGATTTGGAGAAGTACTTCATCGTCAGTGATAGTCAGCAAGCCAACAGATACTAGTGCCCAGATTGCATCAGCATCAGACACCTGTATAAAACCAAATAAAAACAATATTAGCATGGAAATGTGGATAATCAGTTTTCAGTGTTTTCTGTCTTGCCTACACTGCCATAACATTGGGTTAGTTCACCCAAACTTTAAATTCACATCATCATTTACTCACCCATGACTTTTAGTTATTTTCAGAACACAAATAAAGACATTTTCAGTTAAATAAATTTCTGTCCTTTACTGAATGTCTATTTACCCAAAATTTTAGACACGAAGATTTGAGCCTCTTTTCCACTGTCAGGCCAAACCATTCTTAATTCTCAATGCTTAACCATTCCATTCTGTGCCAATATGGATATGGTTTAATTTTTCACTGTTGGGCTGTTAACAGAGCTCTTTTGAATGCAACATAAAGGTGATAGTCGTTGCCTTAGTAATGCAATAGTTAAGATATCGAACCTGATGTAAATAGCACCCACGTTACGAAAGATTAAATATTACTTTTAATTTTAATATTACCTAGTTTACTTATCTCAAATAGCATGTTACCCAGCTGCAGAGAAACTGGTGGCTAGGCAAAAACAAACGACGAACCCTGAGCAGTGACTACCATCTAGGCTTTCTACAGCACGTTCAGGGTGTTCAGCTTAGAGTTCTGGATCAAGAACAGTTCACCAGTCCATGCCTAACAGAGTTCAAGTGGAAATATAACTGAAACTGCTCCTTACAATTCATTGAACAGATTGGCCCAAAAAGTAGATTAATTGGCTCCATTCATATAGATGGATTTGATGGTTTCTTGGGTGTCAGAGATTTGGGATAAATATCTTCATTCGTGTCATGAAGATGCACAGTTTTTTATGGAATAGATTGACAGGAGGGAGATTAAATGGCACATTTTTCATTTTTGATTGAACTAGGTATGTAATCAACATTAATCTTTATAAAGGTATCCCAGTAATATACCAGCAAATAAATACACAGGCATGTTTTCTAAAATGGTGTCACTAACTATGGGAACTTACCAAGCGGGTTAGTTGTAGAAGTATCCGGGGTGATCATGAATTTAAACAGGTAGGCCTCAGATGGGTGTGTAGTTCTGTCAAATCTGCATTTTTAATTAGTTTAAAAAGAAAAACTAAGTTTAAGAAATGTAAAAATTACAATAGAAACATGTTTTTCAAAGTGTCAATAAAGAAGTCATTGAAGTCAATAAGCACTGTTTATTTTAAATATTATTCATAAATATAATAAAACTATTAAACATTTAAGGTAGCATCATACATTTTATGGGTTCTAGGATGTGAAGTGTACTCTTAGATATGTGAAAAGAAACACAGTTACAAATACGGAAATACGGTTTCATGTATTCTGAAACTGCAATAAATTATTTGAAATTGCAAATAAAGCATAGCACATGATTGAGTCAAAAACTGCTCTACTGCTGTTGAAATATCTCACCTTTATTATACTGAGGTCGGTGATCACAAGACCGCTGCTCAGAGAAGACACAAGCTTTTTTCCTAAATATGAAAAATAATTCTTCATATAAAATCAAGTTCCACTAATGTTGTGAATTGTAGAACAAGGACACATTCATTTCTTTATATTTGCATTTTTAACAATAGAAATTCATTTTCTATACATCTCTATTTGTGGCATCAGTAATAAAACCAATTCAAAAGCAGCATTTCTTCTGTTACAGTACTCAGTGTTTTTAACACAGCAAAGAAATAATTACTGCAAAACAACTAGCTCATTCAGTTTAAACCTTATATGTCTGATCACGTAATAACTATGATTGCATTAAAATGATGAAAATACATTTGTAAACTGAAAAATGACTTTAACCTACAAAGTGGCCAAAGCCTCACAGTGTTATAAAATTATAGAGGAAATTTTGCAAAAGATTACTGTTAACAATAAATAAGTGGCACATATTCTTGCATGTTCTTGAATTGTTCCTCAGAATTTACATGCTTTAATTTTTAACTAGTAAAACATTTTTCAATTTGAGAAATGAAATAAAAAAAAGTCTTTAAAAGTTTTTACATTTACCAAATGTGCCACAAGTTGTGTATTTCTATAGTTTTTGTTCTAATAGCAGAATAGCAAAGATCGTTGCTCCCTGTTGCTAACACTGGTGCTGACAAGGAGCTAATGTTAGTCAGTTCAAATTAGCAGCACACAGAAAGATACAACCACACACTATTTTTTTTTTACTTACCTTATTATTATTGTGTAGAAGTAATCAATCATTCTTTGTCCAGAGGTGAAATGTAAACAGTCTTTCTACTTCTCAGTTTCAGCAAATTCGACGCAGCTTCAAAACTTTGCTTGCTGCGCATGCTCACCGTCCTTATTTCTTCTTCTGTTGTTTTGTTCCTGTTGCACATTAGCGCACTGCTGCCTCTCACTGGTGAATTAATGTCATCGGTTTTGTTGTAGCTACTTGAATATTTTAAGAAAGAATTACTCATTGCAGCATGTTGTTTTATTTGCCTTAAAATTAGCAAATTTTGTAACTTAATAAAACCTAGTAAGTATAACAACTAAGTAAAGATAACTTATTATATTTAAGGAAGCTAAACTATTGCAGTGTGTGTATTTGTACTGTAGGTTTTGTCATCTGAGGCCAAAGTTTGATATTGATAGATAATGTAAGGGTTTTTGACTGGAGAATTTGATTTTGACATAGAAGTTCGCACAAGTTTGTGGCCTAATTGTTAGAGACTTGGACTACTTACAAGAAGGTATCCGGTTCAAGTCTCGGTGCTGGCAGGAGTTGTAGGTGGGAGTGAGTGAATGAACAGCGCTCTCTTCCACCCTCAATACCCATGGACTGAACTCAATACCCTGGCACTGAACCCCCAGTTGCTCCCCAGCGCTGGATCTATAGCTGCCCACTGCTCCGGGTGTGTGTTCACTTCTCACTGCTGTGTGTGTGCACTTGGATGGGTTAAATGCAGAGCACCAGCTCCAAGGATGGGTTACTTGGTAAATGTCAGGACTTTCACTTTCAAATAGGCCTTGTCCATTTAATTTGGTTCTCTCTAGTGGACAAAATGTATATCACAGCTTTTAGTCTCAGGTTATGTCATCACATGATAATAAAATAAACTGCATAACATAGTTTTTTTAGCGCTCATTATAATTCACTTTTCAAGCAATATCACCTAAAAATCAATTTAAATCATGTAAGTCTAATCAGTGACTAACATGGAGTGTCCAAATGTATTCACAGTTACAGCTTAAATAAAATAATACAATAGTAATATAGGCTAATTTTAATCTGAGCACATATGAACTTACTGGTAATAGTTCATACAACACGTCTCTAAATGTCTTAAATGTCTTAAAGCTGCTTATTACAACAGCAGTTTCTTGTAGTCTACTCTGCATGTTCAAATGAATAGCCTATAGATTGATAATTAATTAATACGTTTATATATGCCTATTTGAACATTTTTGAAACTGTTTTGACACATTTTCATTTTCAAGTATTATATCTATTAAAATAAGTCGGTACTATATAGTAGCCTTCTTTTGTGTTGATGTCTACTGAAGTCTTATGATCACACATCACAGGGAGTCTGTCGTAGCAAGTCAGTTCCGGACATATATGCAAAAAAACTTCTATGTACAAACAATAAACGTCTTTTTTTTTTACGCTTTTTATGATTCATTTAGTGAGATAATTCGTTCAGTAACTGCACATGAATCAATTATATTTTCCTCTTCAATATTTTCAGCACGAAATAAATATTAATATTTTAATGAATGTTGAAAAAATCAGGGCTGAGTTTCGTAAAAACGATCATACTACTGATCTTAATATCACAGTCTGTTTCCCAAAAGCATCGTAATTTAAGTAGCACTTGCAAATCATTGTAGATCTACAAGTGCTCTGGTGTAGCCTAATCGTTAAGCCCTAAGTGCATCGTAAGAAGACAGATTTATGCGGTCACCTGCAGGACAATCGGCAGTTTACACCTTTAACTTGATTCAAGCGAAATGTGATTATATTTACATTTACATTTATTCATTTAGCAGACACTTTCATCCAAAGCGACTTACAAACGAGGACAGTGGAAGCAATCAAAAACAACAAAAGAGCAATGATATATAAGTGCTATAATAATTCTCAGTTAGGTTAACACAGTACACGTAGCATGGGATTTTAACTAATATAATAAATAAAAAGAAGTGTTAGAGGTAGTGTTAGAGGTCTTTATATCTTTATACATACATACAGATATAATTGCATAATACATGAAAAGATATAAGATAAGAAAAGAGATAAGATTTTAAGCCGATTCTTGAAGATGGCTAAGGACTCAGCTGTCTGGATTGAGTTGGGGAGGTCATTCCACCAGAAGGGAACATTTAATTTAAAAGTCCATAAAAGTGACTTTGTGCTTCTTTGGGATGAACAATCAAGCGACGTTCACTTGCAGAACGCAAGCTTCTAGAGGCACATAAGTCTGAAGTAACAAATTTAGGTAAATGGGTGCAGAGCCAGTGGTAGTTTTGTAGGCAAACATCAATGCCTTGAATTTCATGCGAGCAGCTATTGGTACCCAGTGCAAATTGATAAACAGCGGTGTGACGTGTATTCTTTTCGGCTCATTAAAAATGATCATTATAAGGATTTGATTGTGCTTTATTGTACACATTATGACTCGTTTTCTTTATTTTTTTATACATTTATAAATGATTTAATTAAAAGAAATACACATCTAAAAAAATAGAAATACACATCTAAATTAAATGACTGAAAATAATAATTAAAAGAAACGAATAAAAGAAATAATGTGGGAAATGCTTCAAAGACTGGGGGGGGGGGGGGGGGGGGGGTATGTCAACGACTTGCTGAAGTTCAGAAAACCAATAACGTCTCTCTCTCTCTATACTGTATATAAAGAACATTATATATATATATAATATAATATTGTACTGTAGATATTATAATTAATTAAAATTATTATATCCAAGTTGTCTGTCTGGAACGCAGCATTAGGTTAACATCAATAAGCGATCGTGTACTACTGTTACGAGCCATTCTAAAGTGAGATTTCAGCACTTGACAAACGGACAGCGACTCCTAAGTAACACTTAAAGCACGGCTACTTATTGCTTTACGTGCATAGTTGGGAAATTCACGTGAACAATAACGAACGATCGTAAAATTACTCGTAGAAAACGCTCTTAAGCGTTAAGATCAATCGTTAACGGGAAACCCGGCCCAGAACAGTTTAATGCAAAGGAATGTCTCATGAATCGATCAGAGTTAGTTAAAAAAAAGTTAAAAGAATGATGGATGCCATAGACTTTTTTTTACTTCACAATATAACAGTTTTTGTTTTCGATTTGAATTATTTCGTTTTAAAATAATAATTTAAAACATAAAAAGCATTCTATAGATATATTTATCATGTTGGTGAAGTGTTCCTGCTATAAAGACCAAGAAGACAGAAATCGCATCCTGTTTGTTTTCCTTATTTTCCAAAAGCATAAGGTTTTGTTGATATTGTGAGTGCACACATGTACAAGTAGACCCTTTGGAGTTCCGAATGATGCATACTCTTACCTTTATGAGCAAAAATGACGGCGCTTTTTTTAATTTTTACTGTCATAAAAAAAAAAAAAAAATGCAAGCTGGCTCCTCCATGTCCTGCAAAGCGCTCACTCTCCGCACAAACGATTGGATATGCGCCTAACAGTGCTCATTTACCTAAGTTAAATGTTTAAAGTAATACTGTGAAATGCATGAAGTGTAGGCCTATTATGTCTGTTTATTTTAGGTAAGTCTTGTTGGTTTGAGAAGGCTAAATGGATCAAACATGCTCAACTTACTGTCTGAACGAGCTGCAGCTTGCTCGTTCCTTTAAAAATCAAAAACTTGAATTTACCAAACCCCAAATTTTCCAAACATATTTCAAAATTAACTTAAAGAAACAAATAGAAATGACAACTTTTCTATTAAAAATCAAAAGTGAACTATTTTAATAGATGTGTAACAGGGAAGAGAGAGAGAAAAAAGTCACTGTATCCAGTGGACTTGGGCAAAGAATTCACACAAGCTGTTGGACAAAGGCCGGGCCCATGCAGGGCTCTCTATTCGTTCCCTTGTTTTAATTAGAAGTTCTCCCCCAGCTATGTCCCAAAACTGCCAGGGCTCATATGCACCTGCATATCCTGGACCCAGACTATTCCACTGAGGAGATAGATGTGTACTTTAGGTGCTGTTATCATTAGCTTAAAGCCTTCCTTGGGGCAAAATAGGACAAAGCCAAATTATTATTAATGTACTTATTCACACGTACGTCATCCATGCGTACGTTATCCAGACGCTTATCCACGCGTACGTTATCCAGACGCTTATCCACGCGTACGTTATCCAGACGCTTATCCAGACGCTTATCAACGCGTACGTTATCCAGACGCTTATCCAGACGCTTATCAACGCGTACGTTATCCAGACGCAAAGTAAAAAAAATCCTTTCTTTGCTACGCCGCCGCCACGCCGCCGCGCAGTTTGAGCGCAGCTCCAACACGTGACCGTGACGTCTGACGTCTCATATCTTACGTCTGACGCCTGAATACTATGGGATTTTGGCCAGACGGCTGGCGAGCGTATACACGTTAGTTCTCCTCTCAGTTTGCTTAGTGAGTAGCAGAACTTGCACAAGATACACCTCATAATTTGAAGCAGTTTTACACACCGCCTGCGTTTCCAACACACGATCGTGACCCTTTTTCCTTGGGATTGCATCATCCTTAAGAAATAAACGATACGCAAATCCGTCGTCAAACTGGGCCTTGTGAACAAGCATCTTCGAAATGCAGAGAACAAACAAAAACACTTGCACAACTCCGTTGATGCTCTGTAAAAATAAAGTCCATCCACTGGCCCCTTAATGCTGTTTTTTTTGGTAATCTGTGCAGGGTTGTCTTGCCCTGGCAACCAAAAACACACTTCTTTTGTGACTTTTCGCGACGCTCTTGCTCTGATCAGTGAATCGCTCTGATCAGTGAAATGTCTGTGCTGCTCAGCCTTACTATATGGGAGTGCGCGCTCTTCCGGCAGAAGTGCCCTCAGGACCCATATAAGGAAATTCCGCTCCACCTAACGTCACACAGAGCCATACTCGAAAAAAACTTTCTGAAACTTGTGACAAACCTGAAGGAGTATTTTGGGAACAAAAATACTCCTTCAAACGTACAACTTAATTTTTGAAACTTTGTCCATGTTTAGCATGGGAATCCAACTCTTTAACAGTGTAAAAAACTCCGTATGCATGAAATAGCATTTCACCCCCCCTTTAACCTGTTGTGCCACTTGTGCCGCTTCTTGACATGGATTTAACGACTTCTAAAAATTATGTAATACATTTTTATATTAATGGTAAGTAATTTACAATCAGAATTGATTGGCAAGCAGCTGCAGTTATTTCTGTTTAGTGCGGTACTGTTTGCCATTGGTTAATATTTTCAATAAAAAGCATTATCTACAAAGCATTATTATCTACAATGAACAGAGAGAGAGAGTTAGATACAGACTATGGTGGGGAAGCAACGTAAAAAAAGGGCACCAAGCTTCTCGTCAGAGGAACTTGAAGTTTTGCTGGACCTTGCCACCAGGTCGGAGATCTCACCCCTATGGTCCACTATAAGCTGCACGTTTATGGCTGCGTAACCCTTTTGCGATATGTACGCCTTAATCACTGATGGATTGGCGATAGGAATGTGTGTGCCATCCACCAGGCCCAAGACTCTGGGGATGTCAACAATGACATGACAGCCCTGGTGCACCTCCTGGACCTCCTTACATGTTGCCGGCAGCTGGATGTAATCCCCAGCATGGCGCAGAAGGGTGTTGGTGACAGTGTGGACGCCCTCTCCCACGACCTCGATGAAGCTTTCTGTAGGAAAAAACTGTAACGCTGCAAGCAGCTGAACTTCTGGACAGCAAAATTCCACCGCGTTAGCCCGACAAGCTTGGGTCTGAGAAGGTCCAGCAGCTCCATAATGAGTTGTCTTTGGAGGCGATTTTTTTTTAAATTTTTTAATTTTTTATTTTTTTATATATATATGTAGCCAAATCAGGAAAAATGTCAGAAGGGCTCAAGTTTTGTCAAATAAAAAAAATTGGCTCCACGGCCAGCGGCATTTTTGATTCAATACAAGGACATGTTGGATCACTGCAATAGATGGTCGCTTACTGGACACCACCATGCTTACCCATTCATAGATTTTAGACATTTAGAGCCAAATTGTTTGCCAGATTTAAATTATCAAAAGTGATTACCAATTTAAATTCTTTAATGACATTACGAAACATCCTAGGCTAATTACCACCATATTAGTTCTGATATCACATAAAGTCAACTTCATAAATAGGCCTGTGTCCATGGCGAACATATTTTATTATTCGTCTTAAAATGTCCATAACATAAAAATTGTTGAGTCACAACACTGTCAACATACCATAGTTTGACTTGACCTGTGCTGCACTGATTTCTAAAGACTGCTGCACAGTGGCTCCGACTAGCATCTTGACAACGCTAAGAGAGAGCTTACGAATGGTCCAGACCAACCTTACAAAAGTGTGACTTACAGAAGATATACTTACCATATGAACGTGTCGGAAATCGTGCCATAACATTAAGAGAGAGGTTAAGGAATAGGTTGAGAACTACTTAGCGATAAGAACGTTTTGGGGAACTGGGCCCTGGTTTGTAAATATCATTTAATTTTGGTGAATTGCTTTAAGTGGTAAGACTCATGAAACTCTCGATACAGACACAGAAAAGAAAAAAATATTTAAAGCAATAGATTTGATTTATTTCTAGAATGTCACTTAAACCTGACATTGCACATATGTAGGTATTTGAAGTGCAGGGTGGAGAAATGTCTCAGAATCAGTAAGCGAGCGGAGGTGAGGGCGTTGAACACTGGCCTTTCTTCTCTCACCATGCTGTTCTTTTCATCTCACACCCGTGTGGTTAGATCAAAACAACTGACTGCATTCAGAATTACAGCAGATTGTCACATGCAGTAGAGTCAGCAACAAGAACCTGCTCAGTCTGCATCTGCCTTTCTGGATTAAAATGTTTTTTTTTTTTTTTTTGATTTGTGCAATACAGAGAAAGCCACACCAACGGAGAGCAACATTGTCTTTTTTTGGATGATATCTGAAATATATAAACCTGAGACATTAAACCTCTATCTTTCAAGAGCTCTTCTGTGTTAACAATACCACATCATCACAATGTCCTTTTCAGCCTCTGAGTTCATTAAGCAAGGTTATGTCTTGGCAACCAAAACATGTATTGAATAGCCTGAATAGCCTAGACTGACACATTGTATTTCCAAGTTAAAGAAACTATAATAAGGTAACAGAAACGTGCATTAAGGAGTCCTTTTTGGGAGACAGGAGATGCATGTAATATTGCCCCATGACCCCATTTCCCAATACACAAAATTAAAAGTAAGTTTTTATTTTTATTTTTTTACCATGGCAACATTTCCTGAAAGCATCATGACCATTATAATTAATTCTCAAGAGCCCCAGACCGTTGGGAAACTTTCGTAAACAATGTAAACAGGTCTTTCGATCCACAGACAGATTTAGGCCTAGCTTTTGCAAGTGATTTCTATAGACAATGAGGGTCCACCCACTGGAGACTTGTAATTTTTTTGTTTCATGCTTTGCTTCTCATTGCAGGTGGTTTTCAGTCAAACTGGGAGGCATTTCATTGTGTGACTGTCT
Source organism: Carassius auratus (assembly GCF_003368295.1). NCBI lineage: Eukaryota > Metazoa > Chordata > Actinopteri > Cypriniformes > Cyprinidae > Carassius > Carassius auratus. The sequence goes on from NC_039298.1 coordinate 315,733, forward strand.
TATTAAGTTAAAATGGTATTTCAGATATCGGGATTTTTTTTAGACATTTGAAGATACAGACATGGGTACTTGGATGCATTGTTGGACTTTATGTTCTTGCTTTTTGGCTTCACACAGTAAGTATTTTCCCATTTTATCTGCATTTTCAGAACATTATAAAAAACAATATTTGTATCAGTTTCAAAAAGTTTCATTTTTTTGGTCTAATATTCTGGTCACAATATATAAAATTCTGAACCATTTTAAACGTTTTTATTTTTTTATTTTCTCATTTGCAGCTACTCACTCGTTCATCGTGACTCAGTCACCAGGACTCACACACGTCTCAGTTGGTGGTTCTGTTGAATTAAGATGTATATTTGAGCAGACCGTTGATCACTGCTTTAGCGCTGCTGTGTGGGAAAGGTTGAATCTTCGGACTGGAAAACTCACGCCAGTGGATACTATCCATCAGAACAGTGTTCGACAAAATACAGATAAAACTTGCGTTTTGACTCTTAAAAACTTAACCAAGAAAGATTCAGGCATGTATTATTGTATTAGCCAATATAGCAAAATGGTTATGATTGGCAATGGGACCAGGGTGATCGTAACAGGTAAATCTACAGTGAAATCTCATCACACTTTTACTATAGGGTCACAGTTACTAAAGTTCTGTTCTGTGCTATAGATCAGTCTGAAGCAGAGCTCTCCATCTTCTTCTCCGCACATGAGTCTGATTCACCATCGGTATCACTGCAGTGTCTCGTGACTGGACGTGTCCCGTCTCAGGTGCGCGTGTTCTGGATGATTGGAGAGAAAGTGTATTCTGGATGGACCGAGTCTGCCTGGACAGACAACACTGATTCAGCCACAGAATTCACTCGAGCTCATCTCTCCGTTTCTGCAGAGGAGTGGCACGATGTCGATGAAATTCACTGCTTTGCTGAATATGATGGAAAAAACATCTCCACAACTCTGATGCGAAGCGGTGAGTAAATGATACAAAATTCTGAGAAACGTACTGTATCAGGAAAAACACGTAGCCTACTCTCTGTAAAAATATAAATACAAAAAAAATCTTAACCTTGAAACGTTTTTTTTTTCTCTACAACTTTATTTCATTTTTAATTTGAATGAAAAGCTACAGAAGAAAGAATAAAAAACGTATGAAATCAAGTTAGTGACCTGTTAAACAAATGGAAAAAATGTTATAGCTATGAAGACACTGCCCGATGTTTAAGCACGACACTAATGGTTATAAATGAATTTATACCTATATCTATCTATAATTCATCTGCTCACTGCTGTATTTCAGGACCCAAGCCTGAAATCTTCTCCTTGCTCGTGTACGCCGGCTGTGTGGCAGCGCTCCTGACCATACTTCTAACTCTTCTCATGTCTGTGGGATTATATCGCGGTAACTATTTATCACTTCTGATTTTGTAGCTCTAACCTAGGCTTCACTGTTGCAAATACTTAAAAGGTAATACATTATATTTTCTAAAACTCTGAACAGTTCACAACCGCCTATAAAATAGGTTTTGTCTTACTGGATGTATCTTTGTCTGGTTTGTTTGATTGCATGATTTAAGTTCACTGAAAGAAAAAATTAAGCATATAATATTTTATTTTCACATTGTTGATTAGCGTGACAGTAAAGAGGACAAAATGTTGGAATACATATGACAAGTAGTTAGTTAGTTAGTTTGTATTGAAATAATTAGTTACCAAGTCTTTTACTTGTACACAGTCTTTCAAAATATTGATGTGCTCGTTCATATATTGGAGGAAATATAAAGGCTATATATATGCTCAATTCATAAACATAAACAGAACCAAAAGTTATTTATAAATGAATTTTAAAACTATAGTAACATCAATCAACTTTAGACGAATTAAAATAAAATGAATACTTTGGTAAAACTGTCCAGAGAGATATATATATATTAGTTGGATAATCAATGTTTATTTTCTCCATTCCATTTTTCAGATATGTTGTTGACAAAAAAGTCCAGACGGTCAGTATAACAACATATACTTTACAAACGTCAAAACTAATGTAATATAAAGTAAATGAACCAAACTTTTAAAAGTATTTCCTTTTAGGCTCACAAGAAAAGATGCCCACCGCAAACCTTCATATGGTAAAATGAGCTTTTCTAAACTAAAACTGTAGCCTAATGTGACATGCATTTAATACACACAATCTGCAATAATAGTCATACTACATAAAGAAGTTGTCAGTAAAAAAAACAACAACAACAAATGAATGTGTTTATTTATTTATTGTTTAACAGGTAAACCGAACACACTGAGAGAAGAGGGTTCATCTGTTCTGGTAAGAGACAGAAATGAAGATTGTGAATATTGAAGTGAATCACTAAAGTTTTTTTTTTTTTTTCTGCATGTTTGTTTCAGCTGTTTCAGAACAACTAGTTAAATAATAAACAATCTAAAATGTATCATACATTATGAACATGGGTTGATGTAGTTATATTTAATTTATTGACAAAAAACATTGGTTGATGAAGCAATGTTTAATCAAAACTTATTTGAGAATGTGATGTTGAAGTTTTGTTGGTGACATTGGTTAAGTACCTAAAAAAAGTGCATTTAAATAAATAAATACCAAATAAGTAAGTAGTTGTAAAAAAAAGTGGTATATAAATAAAAAATATGACTTGCTGTGTTTTCTAAATCTTCTGAAGTCATGTTATATTTTTGTATGAGGAACATACTTAGACTGAAAATATTAGGCATTGTTCTCCTCTATTTTATTATATATATTATGTTATATTATATCATACTCCCGTTCAAATGTGTAGAACAAAAAAGTTAAAGATTTTTAGTTAAGATGGCTTAAATTTTGGTCAGTTCCTTATAGTTAGAGGACCATAGAGGTGGTCCTGAATGTCATGGAATAAAAAAAAAGGGGGGAGATTGATAAGTGTTATTTTTTATTACATGGCTGTCTGACTGGTCAATTGTGGCATTGAGCACTCAATATTTTTCATTATTCACTATATATATATATATATATATATATATACTCATTTGCAAATAATAGGAATAATAGAGCAAACTGTGCCTTCAAGCAAACACATAACAGATTAAGTAATATTAAGAGTGTGAGAAAATTGCAGGTTTTTGTTGACAAACTTAAGAAAAAAAAAAAAAAAAACACGGTAATTTTATATACCGGTTTGCGTTTTATGATGTAAATTTTTTGTCCAGTGTTTCTCTGGGGATCCCATCAGTCAGAGACAGGAGGTTGTTCCATCAAAACAATAAAGGTAAAGCAAAAGCAGATTTTGTAATCTGAAACAGCAAAGTACACTTCCAAAATAAATACATCTCAGAAGGGAACACTTGTAAGGAGCAATCTCACATGGACTTGAGATTTCCTTTTTTCTTTTTTCAGGGTGGAGAAGGAAATGTTGGAGTACGCTAAAGAAATTACTAAAATAAATTACTAAAATATTTGTTTACTTTTGTATTTAAAACCATAAGCTTGTCTGTTCTTGTTTTTGTAATGTCCATGGTCTTTATGTATTAGTTAGGAACTGTTTCCTGTACTTATCTACAGTTAGCTTTTATTATTTTCATTTTTTTCTTAATAAAAATGTGTCCTCCTGAAAATGGAGTTAATATTGTCTCTCTGTAGGGCATCACACTTTCCAGAAAGATACAGCCTGCATATCATTTTCTGTTGAGCAAAGTGTTTCTACACTAAAGTACAGTACATATTTAAGACGGACCATAACAGTAAATGTTTCTTGAGCAGCAAATCAGCAGATTAGAATAGTTACTGAGAATTCTGTCCTTCATCCCTGATGTGTGCAGCACAGAACAGCAGATCAGCTTTTTTTTGTGATGTCACTTCTTATCATAAATAATAATGCAGGCAACGTGTATTTGAGATTATGTTCATATACTATGTATATATATATATATTTTTTATTTTTGTTGTGATTGTCTGAAATACCACAGTGCATGAAACAGGAAAATGTATGGCCTCATGTTATACCCTACATTCTCCCATTTAACAGCTTGTGGTTAAACAGAAGTTGCATAACAGGATGTTAGACAAGACAAAGATCTCATGAAACAGAACTGCACACCTGCTTTCACTGTCCATTTATGCAGCAGCTCCACTGGCATTTCTTATGCCATGATATGAAACGGTTTTTATGATGTCTGTATTGTCATAAAGCCTAATGTTCTTCTTCCCTTCCCTCCATTCCTAGAGTATGTAAATAACCACATCACTGAGTGTTATGAAAAATTCAGATGAATAATAAAATGAGCCTGCACATCTGTATTAACAAAGCATTCAAGACTGTCTACACAATGTTGACATATTGACATGTAAAGTTGAATTAAAGCAAAATTGTGAATAGCTATTACAATGCCTACCTATGATTTCCTATTTTATATTATGTAGATTTACAAATCTTAGTGAATTTGAACTCTGAATTAAGAAAGCAATATCGTTTTATTTCTAATTGTGCATTATGTATTAAAGTTTTGTTATTATTATTATTTCCATTGATATTGGTAAAATGTCTAGCTTAAGTGAATAGTTGACCTAAAATTATTTTTATAATAATAAATTTGTTTACTTAACCCTGTATGAATTTATGTACGCCACTGACAATAAACAACACTGCACGAACAAAATCCATTCCACAGGAGAAAGCCAGTCATTTTTCAGTTTCATTCAGGATGACCTGTTTTAATATGAAGTTAGATAATTCTTATATTTACTAGCTTGACATTGCATGTAGAAGTGGCTGTCTGAAGTGCAGGGTGGAGAAAGAGTACTGTCAGTTTGAAAGTGGGGGTTTTGAGCATTGACTGTTCTTACACCATGCTGCTCTTTTCATCTCATACAAACTGACAAGTGACTGCATTCAGATTTTAAGAAGTTTGTCAGAAAGCAGAGAGTTAACCAGCAAGAAGAACAACATCTCAAGTTAGCAACGGAAGACACAAACAATACAATTAAAAGAATTGTACACCGTAAAAACAAATCAGTGAAAATAGGGCACAATGAACTGTATCAATGTTGAGGAATTATGTTGTGTTTTAGGATTAACAGAACTGTCTGTAAAATTAATGGATAATGTCCTTAAAGAAAATTACCACACTGTAAAATAATAATGAATGAATGAATACCTACTTACAAGTATTTTATTAATTAAATTATGTATTTATTTATTTATTTTACAGTAGATTATTTGCTGAAGTATACTGTTTGTGCTAAATGCCCATCATTTTTGAAGAACGTGTATCAGAGTTGTGTGCCATTCTAAAATTAATTTGGGATACCTTAGAAATTCCAGTTCAGTTCTTGAATTTGCAGAACTGCAATGGATTAAAAGCAAAAAAGTATAGAATACATCAGCAAAATATGGCCTAAGAACTACATCAAATAGTATTAGTAGTGAGATAAAATCTATATTAAACTATTACCACTTCTACAGAATGTGAAACACAAAAGAGCTTGTGAGCGCTACTTTGCAGTCTGTTTGCAAAAACAAATATTATCATCTTAGTAAATTCCTATAACTTCTTACAGAGTCTTTGATTTGCAGCATAAATAGACATTTGCCCCAGTTTTGCTCTAAGAAGGGCCACCCTCTGGTAAGTTTTTTTCCCCTTGTGGTTTCAATCAAACTCTTGTGTACTGACACCTTGTTGCATTAAGATTTTGTCAGATACTTGTGATGTTAAATGGTGCATCAGAGCCTTGAAACCGTTAATATGCATACCTGGATGAGCTGTTGGATCTTATGCATTTCGTCTGTTTTGAGTAAGCCTATGCCAGTTATCAGTCTCGTCACATTTATCGCATGCTCATTAACTTAATATTTCATTATGTAGATTATTCACTGTGAACCTGTTTTTATTTTCTAATTTGCAGCTACTCACTCATTCATCGTGACTCAGTCACCAGGACTCACAGTCCCTCCAGAAAAACGCGGATTTTTTTTTTGTGATTGTTGCGGGCAAAAATCCTTGATTATGCGGCAGGTTTTCTTAAAAAATGCGATGGAATATGCGGGATATTTTTGCAATCTTATGCGATAAAATTGCGGGAACTTGCAAAAACTGTGGTTTGATGACAAAGAGAAAAAAAGGTGACCCCCCCCCCCCAACACCCTGTTCTCACTAGGCTACTACCTTACTGTAATGAGTCATTTCTTATGACTTCCTATGATAAGCAAGCCATCTAAATCACAGAATATTTAAGTTCTCATTCTGTTTTATTTCAGACCTTATTCAACACATGGCTCAAACTTACAAAACATTGGTTCAAACAAGTTCTCTAGCTTTACAAAAGGAATATTCAACTACTTCTGTAAAAATGAATACAAATAAAATATACACACAAATATACAAATGCTGTTTTACAGGAATTGCAAAGTGCAATCTCTTATTGCAACGTAAATTATTTTACATACTACTAATATACTTACAACTGTAAGGTTTTGGTACTATTCTGTAACAAAAAAGTACAATCTTACAACTGTAGAGGTGCATCAACTTCTGAATGAAACTACAACAGTCCATTGTGAAAATGAAAGCTAACTGCGTAGCCTTTAACACTGGCCTATCATTCGCCATACTCATCCTCATCCCTCTCTCAAAATAATTTGCCCCCACTGTCATGTAACACACCGGGTAACTGCTTCGCGCGGTATTTTGCGCTTATTTTTGTTGGCAGATGAGAATGATTTGCGTCCTTCACCCTGGTTTCACCGCGGGCTTCACATATGATGTTCACGTCGCGCAATTACGTCACTTCATAAGGTTCCCATGAATAAAAATTAAAGTTAATTAACTGAAATGAAATTAATCTAATGCTATTATAATGACAATGGTATACTTTATTCTCAGATTTGACTGTATTTTGTGTTCTGTGGGTGAACATGCATCTTTCAAAATTATTCATTTATGTTCTTGAATAAATGTATATGAATAATCTATATATTGTTGTTTGATCATGTCTCCTCTTGGTCTCAAATAAAGTCAGTTTTCTGCTTTTACACATTTAGATTCAAAATTGCCTTCTTTGATTTGCTATAATTTGAATATGGACAAATAAGATTTGGAAGCCAGAGTTTCTTATAGCGGTTTATGCAATAACTCTTTGGATCAGGAAGCACTATTCAATATTAACTAGTTGCTTCAATAAGAATAAATTTACGATTTTATTGAGGGAAAGTGAGTACCTATGTGTTCCATAATTTATTACCAAAGAAGAAGAAAAAGAGAAAAAAAAACATCTATCATACAATCCCATAAAATGTATGACTTTAGCTGTTGTTGTTATTGAAATCATACTGTTTTGTCTGTTCCAAGTAAGTTGTAACGTGCTATTAATTACACTGAATTTTGATACGTTTGCAATATAGCGCCTTTTGTCAGTTTGCATACATATAGATTAGAATAAGGACACATGAGGGAGCCCCGGTGTTTAGTTTTGTTCAACTCCCTGTTTTAGCCACACGAGGGCGCTTCACAAGTTCTGCGTTCCTGTTTCTCAGATCCAGGTTTGAGATTTGAGTCACAGCCCAGTTCTAGCATAGGCTAGTAGTTATCCTATTAGATTTTCCAGTGTTCCCTGCTTTTGTCATTTTGTATTTGTGCGAACAACTTTTGTACTATTTAAACACAGCTTTTCTCTGGAGTAGGAATTTACTTTGAAATAGAATAATGAAACACAGTACACACACACACACACACACACACACACACACACACACACATATATATAATTTTAGTAATTGTCACTCGTTTCTGCATTTGTTAATTTTCATATTGGACAAGGATTCAGCAAGTATGCCTTCACTTTACTGACATTGTCTATTCTAACTTGACCTTAAAATCTTAAATTAATTGTTGCATATCTTTCTGGAATATGTGAGGGGTCATACATATAAAAAATGTGTGTGCATATTTTTCCTGTTTCCAATTGATTTGGCGGTGAAATAAAATAAAATAAAATAAAAACTAAATAAAATAAAGCTGCACACACATTTACTAGTTATCAATTTAAACACACACACACACACACACACACACACACATATATATATAGAGAGAGAGAGAGAGAGAAACTTAGACTTTATGCACATTTGCATTCATTTGTAACAAATCAACATTTATTGATTTATATACAGACTTTTATATTTCACTGACTTTTCTTTGCCTTCTTCCCAAACAAACAGTGTTTGTCCATTTTCCTTTCTACGCCACTTTAATGAGAAAAAAAAAACAGTTAAAAGGACTGACATATTACTCTATGAAAAACATGAGCTTTCTTATCAACACAAACCTTGAGAACCATCATGTTAGGAGGTTGTTCAGAAACTTTAGAAACTGTTTATGATAAAGTACCTTGCACTGTGACAGCTGTGTCATTACCATGGTACATGTACTCACGGCCTGTAGCGATGCAGTAATAGAGTCCTGTATCGTTGCGTTTTAGATGAAGCCTTACAAACTGAGTATTCCAACTGCTCTTTAGTCTGACGAGGAATGATTGAGTCCTGCAGAATGTCTATTATTTCACTCATAGGGTGTACTCTCACCCAGGCCACTGTGTGACAGAATGACTGCACCTCATTCAGCTGGCAGTGCATGCTCACTTTTTCACCCGATCTCACCTTCACTGACGGGGGGAACTGATCTGCTGTACCAGCCATCGCTAAAACTGGTTCAGCCCTTAAAATGTAAATAATTAAACAATCCCCTAAATGCTATATTGTTAGTCTTGCAAATTACACTAGGTACACACTAACTGATATGCATTAATGAATAAAAGTATTGGTAGCTTACCTTTTGGTGGAATCAAACAGAACAAGACAAGAAAAAGAGGTTATGAATGCTGTCTGAAGACTTCGCAGGCGAAAGAAACTGAAAGAAATGTGCTGAGTGGGACAAATCACACACCTTTTCTTGCCAGTCCACAGTGGTTTCTTTATAAAACTATTAGTCTTAGTTGGATTCAGAACTGAATAACTTTTAATTTATTTCCTTTAGCTTTATTTCTGACATACATAACACTACCCAAAGTTGAAATTCACAGTAAAAAAAAATAAAAAACCTGCTGCAGTGGTCCCCACAACTTTACCATAAAAATATGGTAGCAACATTTTAGGTTTTACAGAATTAGCGTTACAGTCATTATTAACTGAAATAATATGAATATTACCAATTTACTTTTACTTTTACCTTTATAATATACTGACCTTAAAAACACTGCTGGTAAAGAGAAACTCATGTGATGAATTAAAGATCATCTCAAGTACGGATGCATGGTTTCATTCACACACACACAAAACACCATCAAGGTAACACACATGGCACTAAAATAATATAATAAACACTCATTAATTATCAAAATAAGATTAACATAAAGCACTTATATAATAATTTACAAGAAAAAAAAAACATCAGATGTACTGTATGTTCCATAAATACTTGAAAGTAAAGACACAATTGTTTGGTTTGCTGTGGAGTTAAGAAATATTTAAATATGATTAAAAGATGAATATGAGACAAAACTACAGAATGTCACAGTTTATTATTGATTGATTCAGCACAAAGATGTTTTAGCAGCTAAGAAAATCAGCACTTTTAGAGTTTCATCTCCCTATCTGATGTGAGCATAAGTATTGGAACAGTTGGCTCACAGGTCTTTCTGAGTGTTCAGCTGTGTCCTGTTGCATTAAATCTTCAGATATTAAAAGCAGGGATTGTGTCTGATCCGTTATTCATTGCTTCTGCATTTTAAGCATTCTTGCGGGCGGCAGATCCTTTTCCTATTTGGCGCCTAAACTCTGGAATAACCTACCTAACATTGTTCGGGAGGCAGACACACTCTTGCAGTTTAAATCTAGATTAAAGACCCATCTCTTTAACTTTAGCATACACATAACATAATAATATGCTTTTAATATCCAAATCCGTTAAAGGATTTTTAGGCTGCATTAATTAGGTAAACCGGAACCGGGAACACTTCCCATAACACCCAATGTACTTGCTACATCATTAGAAGAATGGCATATACGCTAATATTTGTCTGTTTCTGTCTTATTCCGAGGTCACCGTAGCCACCAGATCCAGTCTGTATCCAGATCAGAGGGTCACTGCAGTCACCCGGATCCAGTACGTATCCAGACCAGATGGTGGATCAGCACCTAGAAAGGACCTCTACATCCCTGAAAGACAGCGGAGACCAGGACAACTAGAACCTCAGACACAGATCCCCTGTAAAGACCTTGTCTCAGACGACCACCAGGACAAGACCACAGGAAACAGATGATTCTTCTACACAATCTGACTTTGCTGCAGCCTGGAATTGAACTACTGGTTTCGTCTGGTCAGAAGAGAACTGGCCCCCCAACTGAGCCTGGTTTCTCCAAAGGTTTTTTTCTCCATTCTGTCACCGATGGAGTTTCGGTTCCTTGCCGCTGTCGCCTCTGGCTTGCTTAGTTGGGGTCACTTCATCTACAGCGATATCGTTGAATTGATTCATTTTGCATTATTGACACTTTTTCCTAATGAATGTTGTTCAGTTTCATTGACGCAATGTATTTTGTTTAAAGCGCTATATAAAAAAAGGTGACTTGACTTGACTTGACTAAGTCTTGCATTCAATGATGACACACACAAACCAGGATGAAGACAAGGAAGCCGACTCTGAAAGAAAAGAAATTTGAATGCTAAAAGAAAAGAGGAAGTCAATTAGAATTATAGGAAAACAAACGGCATAGAGAAATCAAGAGTTTGAAAACTACCAGCGAGATCAACAACCAACGATGACCTGATTGGCTGAGAAAAACAACAGTAGTTGATGACAGACAAATCATAAAAACTGTTAAAATTAACCCAAAAATACATGTCAAAGTTGGTGGAGGTGATGTCATGACATGGGCATGCATGGCTTTCTCTAGAACAGGACCTCTTCATTTAAATGATGACTTAATGTATGAAGGCAGTAGCAGAATGAATTCGGAAGGAAACAAAATCATCTTGACTACCAATATTCAAGAAAATGCCACCCAACTTCATCAGGGCAAAGAAATGACCAAATCAATTTCCAGATTTAAATCGGATTGAACATTAATTTCACCAGCTGAAGATAAAACTAAAGACAGAAACTCCCCAAAACAAGCAAGCTTTAAAGGCTGATTACATGCAAGGGATCTGCAACTAAATATTAGCTTTTAATCTTTTACATCTGCCTTAAATTCAACTGTTCCAATACTAATGCTTACATCAGACAGTGGGATGAACTCTGAAAGTGCTGTACTTAGATCCATCTGTAAATACCTGGAACACAGAATAATACTCTTGAATCGTATATTGTTGTACCACTACTTTTTTTTTATTACTTTCTGAATTTGTAAGTTTATTAGTGGCATAGGGAACAACCAAGGGGGGATTGCTGGAATAGCAACAGAAGGAGCAATATCATGGTCTTTCATCTTCAAACTATTTACCTCCTTCCTTACTACCAAGTCAAAGCTTGTTATTTCTTTGTATGCATATCCCCAACAATCTTTCAGAAGTAGACTAACTGGGTGGCTTTCCAGATGTCCCTTGACAACACACCAGTACCTTAACCTCAACTGAGACCTAAGCAGTTGTAGAGGCAATTCTCCCATTTCAACTTGTAACAAAGCCACTGTAGATGATCTAAATGCACCACAACAAATCCACAAAGTTTTATCTTGAATTACTTGTATCTTATTAAGCAAAGTTTTGTTTGCAGAACTGTAAACTACACAACCATAATCTATGTTTGACCTAATAACAGCACAATATATTCTTTTCAGAATATATTCTTTGCACCCCCCATTCAGCTCCTGATGAACTCGTTAAGACATTAATTCCTTTTTTGCATTTTTCTATCAATTTCTGAATATGAAATCTAAAATTTAATTTAGAGTCCATCTACATACCCAAAAATCTTACTACACTAATTTGTTCTAGCTGACAACCATACATTTTGACATTCAAGCTTGGATTATTTTTCTTTTACAAAAAATATTAGTTTTGTTTTTGCCACAGAAAATTGGAAACCCCAACTATTCGTCCATTTCTCCACCTCATTCACTGCTTTTTGCATTTTATTTTCCACAAATGAAACATTATGCCCCCTTTACCATAGTGCTCCATCATCCGCATACAATGATCTTCCTTTTCCCATATCCACATTATGAAATATGTCATTTATCATTAAATGAAAAAGAATAGGACTGCTCACACTTCCCTGCAGAGTTCCGTTCTCAGTTGGGAGAATCTTAGTAAAAACTGTCCCTACTCTTACTTGAATTGTTCTTCCAAACAAGAAACTCAAAATCCAGTTATACATTTTCCATCAATTCTCAAGCTTTCCAATTTTATTAAAAGTCCCTCTTTCCACAACATATCATAAGCTTTTTCTACATCGAAAAAAGACTCCCACCAGCACCTCTTTCAATCCATCGTATTTCTACCTTTCTAAAACCACTTTGATATGCTAAAAAAGTGCCTCTACTTTTTTACTTTGTTCATCACCATCCGTTCCATAAGTCTGCATAAATTTGATGTCAGCACAATTGGTCTATAATTAATTGGCTGAGAATGGTCTTTTCCTGGTTTAGCTATTGGCACTATATGATCCCATGCTTCAAATCTGCTAGCAAATTCCCTGTTTCCCATATTTTATTAAAAAGTCTTAAATTCATACTTAACGATAAATCAAATAGGTGCTTTATCATCTCATACTGTATGTCATCCTTGCCTGGGAAAGTATTTTTGCCTCCCGCAAGTGCTCTCTTTAACTCATAAAGTAAATTCGGAGTCTAACAAACTTCCCGATGGATTCTTTTTACAAATATGTGAGCATTCTCCCTAACTTTCTGTTCTCTATATTTCCTGAAATATTATCATTACTGTGCACCTTTACAAATGCTTTCACTAACATCTCTGCTTTATCACTGTCTTTTATTGCTATTTTTCCATTGTTTTCTAGAACTGGGATAATGCTATTTCTCTGAATCCCTCCCATCTTTTTTTATCATATTCCAAATTTCTTCCACAATTCTATTACAGAATTCCCTCCAGTAATTTATTTTTGCTTTTCTTACTTCTCTCCTGAGCTCTCTTATAGTTAATGAACTCACTAAACAATACAGATTTTTTGGCTTTCTTCATCATTTTATTTCTTTCCCGAACTGCCTTACTACACTCATTATTCCACCACGGGACTGCTTTCTTAATATTTATAGATTTCTTTTTGCTAATTACTTCCTCAGCTGTATTTCTTAACACTTCACTTATTTTCTTACTTAACTCTTCCATGTCTTCAATATCATCCACCATTTCACACAAATTGTTATGACACAATTCTTTAAACAGCTCCAAGTTAGCTGCATTAAATTTCCATCTAGGAATTCTCTCCACCAAAATTTTTCTGACACCAATGCAATGTTTAAAACTGATTTACACACGAGTTACATCTATTCTTGTAAAACATCCATTGTTAACCCACACTAACCGACCCCAATCTAACATTTCTTTTACAATCAGCCCATTATAATCTGTTTTAATACTCCCCCATACTGTATAATGGGCATTGAAATGACCACACCATATTACTTTCTGATTTGTACTACCTCTTATATTTTTCAATACTTCCTTATTTAGCTTTTTTATGGATTGTAAAAATGAATTACTTTAATACTACTACTCTCTTGCCAGACTTCTGTCACAATCACCTTTTGATCCCCTCAATTCAACACTCCTATATCCCACACCTTGTTTTACAAATGTAGCTACCCCACCTCCATTAGCTTGTTTTCTGTCTTTCCGAATAATCACATATTCTTGTAAAACAAAATTCAACTGAGGTTTGAGCCATGATTCTTGAACACATATTATATCAGGTTTATTTTCCAAATCAGAAACAAATTTTTGAATTCTTGCCCATTAGCTAGCTTCTCGCATTCCACTGAAATATTAAAAACACTATTATGTTACAATACATCCTGGTTGCTAGTATTTAGCTTTAATTTCACGTTTATCATATCCACCGAAATACCCTCGAACTCTAGATACTTTTCTGCTGCTTTGATTATAATTCTGATTCTTTATGTCCTGCTTTCAGTTTGAGCTGAACAGTTCACTACTTCAGCCATAAAATTAACAAATGCAACAAATGTTCTTAATTCCAAATTCCTCATCAGTTTTTTCTTTTGCCATTTCTTTCTTTTGTGGAAGGATTTCTTTACTGTTCTCTCCTGATTCCAAATTCTTTCCTACCTTTTTCAGAGCTTCTGAGGATGAAAATCCTTCGTGTGTTTTAACATTCTGAACTTGAGCCGCATGTTTTCTCACCATGCATCCTCCATATCCTTGGGATTAACTCCTTGCCCGCACTTGCCATACTCGTGATCTCCGCCACACCTTGCACACCTCTGTTTGCCTCTGCATACAGCCGCTACATGGCCGAACATTTGCCATTTGTAACATCTTAGAGGAGGGGGTACATAGAGCCTAACCAGGACGCTTATAAATCCCTAAAAGACTTTACTAGGCAGCTTATCCTCATCAAAATGAATCATCACAGATAGGCTGTCTCCCCTTTCATTATTCCTATTGCATTTTAGTCTTTTCACATCAATCACTGTGGCTCCCGTAATACCTCTCTTAATCTTTTCAACTGTTGCTCCTGTGGGAAACCCTTTTATAACTCCTTTCACCCATTTCTTTTCTTCTTGTACTGAAAACATCACACTTTGTCCCATGATCGATTTAACTCCTAGGGCCTTCTTTTGTTGCCTACTATCCTTGCAGTATATCAGTAATCTACCATCCCTCAACTTCTTAACACTTTCAATCAATCCTATCACTTCCTTAATAGTTTAAAATAACTTCAGCGGATTAATGGCACTGAAGGATCCAGTTTCAAGTTTCATTACTACTTTGTACTCTTCCTGCCTTTTTCTTGTCAGATGAGTTCCATTTTCACTACCAGTTTCTGATGCATTACTCCAGCTTTTCTTTCTTTTCCGATTTTCCACTACCATTCATTATCTCCATTTGTGGCCTCATCCGCTTCAAACATTTCGTCCTCCATTTCTGGATCGCTTCCGGTGTCAGGAGAAACAGACTGGATTCAGTTGCAGATTTACACTGTGCTTTATTAAAGCAGATGAAACAGAGCAGATGAGTAACATTCCACAGTTTAGCTCGTTCGACAGCCGAGACCGGAGGAATGAGAGAATTTTAATATCATATATTATATTTAAGATTTATACATCTTGATAAAAAAATTAATAAATAAGAAATTCATACAAAGCTCGAATATAGCCTTAAACAAAGTCCTTTTAGGCAAGTCGTGCCACTCGGCCGTCATTTTGGTAACGCCTCCGGGCAGCTATTTCAGACTAACAAGACCAGCTCCTATCTAAATGAATGGGCAGAGAGTCAGAACTGCACTTTCACTGGTCACCGGGACATGAAAACTGCATGTATAGAAACAGCAGTAAAATATGATAAAAATCGCTGAAAAAGTTTGATGACTTTGCCCCAAAATAAGGTTTTAAATGCCTTTATCCCCACCGGTTATACTTTTACTACGCATGCGCAAGGGTTCACTACACCAACTTCATTAATGTCTCTATCCAGAAACTATCCACTTAAACAAAAGCTCAATGTAATTTGTTTTATCAGTGTACAGTACAATATTTTGAATTAGTATTTTCTTGTGTCTTGTTCTTCTTGTGTCTCACTTTTTCACAACTCATTGTCGCCCAAATCGTCTCCGCTGTCGCAAAACCTCAACTGTGCGCATACGTCAGTGGAACCAGACGATAGGCTTAAATGTTTCCCGGATTGACTGTTAAAAGCAGATAATTGGCTTTCCAGCGGGAGGGGCGGGACATGTGCATACAACCACCATCTTCGTCGTTACGGGTTTTCCTTATATAGTTGTATTGAGGATTGTGGAAGTGGCATGTCTCTTATAAACTTTAATCAACACTAAAACATCAACATTCCTTGAGTTATGCTACTTTATGCTACTTTTGCAGATAAAACCAGTCTAACAAACAAATTTTCTTAGTGAACATTGAATTAGTTAATAATATGTATAAAACATCATTTATGTGCATTTTGATTTCTAATGCCATTTCATTGTACTGAAATCAAACAATAACTGTATATCGTTATTTCACTGGGCCACAAGCCCTAGATTTTTATAGGAATCCTGTTTGTTCAACAGAAAAAAATTGTTGATAAGGTAGTAAAAAAAAAATGTTTTAGTTGTTTTGGCTCATTTTGAAATATGGAGCCTGTGCTCAAGTACTGATAAAATGATAGAAATGGATACAGGAGAGTCATGACTCTGTGATGTCAGTAGTTATGAGAAATAAAAACAGGGTAGACGTAGATTTAGTTTTGCACAGGTTTGAACAGGATAGGGTGTTGCAACATCAGCATCAGAATAGGCAGAGTAAATACATATTCAATCAGTCATATTTAAACCCTTGGTGAGATGACAGGGAACTAATCCTTATGCGCTCAGGTCTCCTGCTTCTTTAGATACTTCTTTACATGAAAAGAAACAGGTTGGAAGGCACATTGATATTATTTCTCAAATTCATGTTGCTAGTGACCACAGTTGCACAGGTGGTTTGAAAAAATATTTCAACCAATTTTTTTTTTTTTTTTTACCCAATAGGATTTTTACTATAGTTTAGTACTATAATTTTATAGTGGTTTTGCCAAAAGAAGAATTTAACTTTTTTAATTTAATAATTTAATTAACTAATTAAATTTTTAAGTAATTACAACTAGATATTCCAATGGTCTCTCTCTCTCTCTCTCACTGTTTAGTTATCCAAAAGAGTGCGGCATTCATTGAAGCACCTTTGAGGATGATGACACACTCATGAGCAAATTCTTGATGCTGAAACTCTGAAGAATATATAATTTATGCATCACAACCATACAAGAGTGAACTCAAGTCTGTATGTACAAATCACCTTTCTTTGTATGTATGTAGTGTGCAGTAGAATGCTGGTAAAACAGGCAGCTTGCAAATTGCAGCTCCTCATCAAATAATTCTGTGGTATGTGAAGAATTTCAGCTCACTTACAGTGAGAAATACTGCTGTTTGTGCATAAACACAAACTACATGACAACTTGCAGCAAGAAAAATTGTGACATTCTACAATATACTTTAATTATACCTTGACATTCTGTTGTCATTAATTCCCCACCTTAGGCATGTCTGGTTCCTCACTAAAGCTAAACAGGCCAGAGCCTGGTCAGTACACCAGTGGGAGACCAGTTGTGAAAACGTAGCTTGCTGCTGCAGCTAGTTTTAGTCCAACCAGCATGTGATCATGTGATCCCTGGCTTGAATGGGTGCAAAAAGTCCTAGTGTAATGACACAGACTTTAAATAGTGAAAAGGAGCATCCTTTAGATGAGGTATTAATCTGGCCTCCTGACATTCTGCTTTCATGATTCCATACCTCAATTTGAATCTCACACCCTGTAGCAATGCAGTAATAAGTCCTAGAGTCCTGTATCGTTGCATTTTAGATGAAAGCCTGACAAACTGAGTATTCCACCTGATCTTAAGTTTAACAAGGGATGATTGAGTCCTGCAGAATGTCTATTATTTCACTCATATGGTGTACTCTCACCCAGGCCACTGTGTGACAGAATGACTGCACCTCATTCAGCTGGCAGTGCATGCTCACTTTTTCACCCAATCTCACCTTCACTGATGGGGGAAACTGATCAAACAAACCCCGAAATGCTATATTGTTAGTCTTGCCAATTACACTAGGTACACACTTACTGATATGCATAAATGAATAAAAATACTGGGACATCCACTGGAGTGGGGGTATGGTCTGTAATGAGGGTGAACCGGCAGCCCCAGAGGTAGTTTTTCAACTCCAGGACTGCCCACTTTATAGCCAGGGCCTCTTTCTCCAGAGCTGCCTACCTGGTTAAGGCCTCAACATTCTTCTCCTGGGGCATGATGAGCCCTCTTCCAATTATGTACCCCAGGTACTTTGCTCCAGTGAGGCAGAGGTGACACTTCTTGCGGTTGGCGGTTAGGCCAGCCCGCCAGAGCTCTGTCAACACCCTCAGTAAAAGGGAGCTCTACTCTGAGCTCCTCCCAAGTGGCAGAGCTCCTCACCCTATCTCTAAGGGAGTGCCCAGCCACCCTGTGGAGATAGCTAATTTGGCCACTTGTATCCGGGATCTTGTCCTTTCGGTTATGACCCACAGCTCATAACCACAGGTGAGAGTAGGAATGTAGACTGACCAGTAAATCAAGAGCTTCCCCTTGCAGCTCAGCTCCTTCTTTACCACGACAAACAGGTACATCGACCACATCACTGCAGAAGCTGCACCTATCCACATATCCCGCTCCATCTTTCACTCACTCGTGAACAAGACCCCAAGATACATGAACTCCTCCACTTGAGGTAGGAGCTCTCCACCAACCTGAAGGAGACATGCCACCCTTTTACGGCTGAGAACCATGGCCTCGGACTTGGATGTGCTGATTCTCATCCCAGCCTCTTCACATGCAGCTGCAAACCATCACAGTGCATGGAGAAGGTCCTGTCCCGATGAAGCCAACATGACAACATCATCTGCAAAAAGCATAGCCGAAATCAAACCGGCCCCTGCCTGCACCTAGAAATCCTATCCATAAAAGTAATGAACAGGACTGTGATAAAGGGCAGCCCTGCCAGAGTCCCACATGCACCGGGAAGAAGTCTGACTTACTGCCAGCATTGCAACCAAGCTCTTGCTCCGGTCATCCAGGGACCAGACAGCCCTTAACAGAGGGCCCCGTACCCCATACTCAGGGAGTACCCCCCACAGGAGGCCAGTAGGGACACGGTCGAATGCCTTCTACAAATCCACAAAACATATGTTACACAAACATAAAATTCCCATGAACCCTACAGCACCCTGGTGATGGTATAAAGCTGGTCCATTGATTCATGATCGGGAAAACCGTATTGTTCCTCCTGAATCCAAGGTTCAACTATCGGCTGAATTCTCCTCTCCAGTACCCTGGCATTGACTTTCCCAGGAAGGCTGTGAAGAGTGTGATCTCCCTGTAGTTGGAACCCACCCTCCGGTCCCCTTTCTTGAAAAGAGGGACCACCACCACGGTCTGCCATTCCAGAGGCACTGTTCCCGACCACCACGTGCTGCTGCAGAGACGTGTCAGCCAAGACAGCCCCACAACATCCAGGGACTTGAGGTACTCAGGGCGGATCTCATCCACCCCTGGTGCCTTGCCACCAATAAGCTTCTTAACTACCTCGGTGACTTCAGCTTGGGTTATGGACAAGTCCACCTCTGAGCCCTCAGCCTCTGCTTCCTCAACGGAATGCATGTCAGTGGGGTTGAGGAGATCTTCAAAGTATTCTTTCCACCGTCCAACGATATCCTCAGTTGAGGTCAACAGTTGCCCACCTCCACTGTAAACAGTGTTGGCAGGGCATTGCTTCTCCTTCCTGAGGCGCTGTACGGTTTGCCAGAATCTCTTCGAGGCCAACCGATAGTCTTTCTCCATGGCCTCACCAAACTCCTCCCAGACCCGAGTTTTTGCCTACACAACTACCTGAGCTGCAGCCCGCTTGGCCTGCTGGTACCCATCAGCTGCCTCAGGAGTCCTGCAAGCCAGCCAGGTCTGGTAGGACTCCTTCTTCAGCTTGAAAGCATCCCTTTCTTCCAGTGTCCACCACTCAGTTTGGTGATTGCTGCCCCGACAGGCACCAGAGACCTTTTGGCCACAGTTCAGAGTGGGCGCATTGACAATGGAGGCGGAGAACTTGTTCCACTCAGACTCAACGTCTCCAGCCTCCGTCGGAATCTGGTTGAAGCTCTGCCAGAGAAGGGAATTGAAAATCTCTCTGACAGCGGGCTCAGCCAAATATTCCCAACAGACCCTCACAATATGTTTGGGTTCACCGAGTCTGTCCAGCTTCCTCCTCCGCCATCGGATCCAACATACCACCAGGTGTTGATCAGTTGACAGCTCCACCCCTATCTTTACATGAGTGTCCAAGACATACTGCTGGAGGTCAGATGAAACAACCACAAAGTCAATCATTGATCTCCGGCCTAGGGTGTCCTGGTGCCACGTGCACTGATGGACACCCTTATGCTTGAACATGGCATTTGTTATGGACAAACTGTGACAGAACTCCAATAACAGAACACCCATGGGGTTAAGATCGGGGGGCCATTCCTCCCAATCACGCCACTCCAGGTGTCACTGTCGATGCCCACGTGAGTGTTGAAGTCCCCCAGTAGAATGACCTGTCCCCTGTTGGAGCACTTTCCAGCAACCCTCCCAGAGACCCCAGGAAAGCCGGGTACTCTACACTGCCATTTGGCCTGTAAGCACAAATGACAGCAAAAGACCTATCAACGACCCTGAGGTGCAGGGAAGCGACCATTTCGTTCACCGGGGTAAACACCAACACATGGCGACTGAGCTGGGGAGCTATGAGCAGCCACACACCAGCCCGCCGCCTTTCGCCGCAGGCAACTCCAAAGTAGTATAGAGTCCAGCCTTTCTCAAGGGGGTGGTTCCAGAACCCAAGCTGTGAAATGGAGGTGAGCCCGACTATTTCCAGTCGGTACCTCTCAACCTCTCGCACAAGCTCAGGCTCCTTTCCCACCAGAGAGGTGACATTCCACGTCCCTAAGGCCAGTTTCTGTGTACAGAGATCAGGTTGTCGGGGCCCCTACCTTCGACCACTGCCCGATCCACATTGCACCAGCCCTTATGATTCCTACCGCAGATGGAGGGTCCATGGGAGGTCGGCTCCACGTTGCTCTGTTCGGCCCCATGATGGGAGGCCCAGCCACCAGGCGCTCGCATTCAAGCCCCCGCCCCAGGCCTGGCTCCATGGTGGGGCCCCGTCAGTGCCATGCAGTGCGGCGTCACGTTCCTTGTTTTTGTATTATTCATAAAAGGGCTATTGAACCACTATTAGTCTGACCCGTCACCTAGGAACTGTTTGCCTTGGGAGACCCTACCTGGGGCATATAGCCCTGGACAACATAACTCTTAGGATTCAGTACTTAAACCCCTCCACCACAATACGGTTATGGTTCAAAGGATGAGATGCAATGTTTGAATTTAAAATGGGTTTCAAAGGATGAATTTTGAGATATTATGTTTTGAAGTGATATATAATTTCTGATGATCTCCAAAGTGTGATAAAGGAAAAGACAACAAAGAAGACCTTTTTTGACATAGGTCAAAACTCCTGTTATGATGTAGGTTTTTGTGGTGCACTCTTACCATAAATCTATCTATTACTTTTCCTACATAATTTTTAACAAAAAAAGATTGATATAATATCTATTTAGGAGTCTAAGACCCTTCCATTGATATATAGCTTGTCATGATTAGATTAGGATTTAATTGTTATATAATGAAGTAAACGTAGGCTTCCCACTGAGAGGTCTGTTGACACTTAACAGGATATATATATATATATATATATATATATGTGTGTGTGTGTGTGTGTGTGTGTGTGTATTTGCAAATTCACAAATTCACAAATGTAATTTTATTTACTAGAGTGCAGATATACAGACGAGCAACACTGGGACTTTTTGCTGTTTTGTATCACTCCACATGTCTGTGTTTGTGCATGCAGACAGTTTGTGTATTAGCAGTAGAATTTTCTCTGTGACTCTTTCTGAAGGTTACATTGTTTAGCTAGTAGGTAGCGATTAGTGACTGTCCTAAAAGTGAGTCATTGAATTATTCATTCAAACCAATTAGTTAAACAATGATTCATTCATTCATTCACTGATCATTCACTCATCCAATTAGTTAAAAAACAGATTAATTTATGATTGAAACACTTTACTGCAACTTGCTTATACAACTACTGGTCATTAGCTTTTAATAACTGTTTTTGTTCGTGCAAAATCAGACAAAGAAACTTCCATCCATCCATCATCTTCTGCTTTTTTGGGGCCGGGTCGCGGGGGCAACAGTCTAAGCAGAGACACCCAGACTTACCTCTCCCTAGCCACTTCCACCAGCTCTTCCGGGTCAACCCCAAGGCGTTCCCAGGCCAGCTGGGAGACAGCGTGTCCTAGGTCTTCCCCGGGGCCTCCTCCCAGTGGGATGTTCCTGGGAAGGCGTCCAGGAGGCATCCGAAATAGATGCCCGAGCCACATCAGCTGGCTCCTCTCGATGTGGAGGAGCAACGGCTCTACTGTGAGCTCCTCCCGAGTGACCGAGCTTCTCACCCTATCTCTAAGGGAGCACCCAGCAACCCTACGGAGAAAGCTCATTTCGGCCGCTTGTATCCGGGTTCTTGTCCTTTCGGTCATGACCCACAGCTCATGACCATAGGTGAGAGTAGGACTGTAGATTGACCGGTAAATCTAAAGCTTTGCCTTACAGCTCAGCTCCTTCTTCACCACGACAGACCGGTACAGTGACCGCATTACTGCAGAAGCTGCACCGATACCTCTGTCAATCTCCCGCTCCATATTTTCCCTCACTCGTGAACAAGACCCCAAGATACTTTCCAGCACCCCTCCCAGAGACTCCAAGAGGGCCGGGTAGTCCGAATTGCCGTTCGGCCCGTAGGCACAAACGACAGTGAAAGACCTATCCCCAACTCGAAGGCGCAGGGAAGCGACCCTCTCGTTCACCGGGGTGAACTCCAACACATGGCGGCTGAGCTGGGGGGCTATAAGCAAACCCACTCCAGCCCTCTGCCTCTCACCATGGGCAACTCCAGAGTGGTAGAGAGTCCAGCCTCCCTCAAGAAGTGTGGTTCCAGAGCCCAAGCTGTGCGTGGAGGTGAGCCCGACTATCTCTAGTCGGTACCTCTCGACCTCCCGCAAAGAAGAAACAAAGAAACTTTACTGTCTATAAAATGTAGATTACTCAATATGAACTGATTATTATTATGTTGGTCTGAATATCAACACTACGGTGAATCTAAGGCCTCTTGCCTTAAAGCCAGAATGACAACACTTTTGCTTATTGCTTAAAAAAGTGTAATAACTATAATGACTGTTATATTACATATATATTACATTCACAGAAACTGGATTTTCATGCTTTTTCGAGGTGGATTTAAATCTGAAAAAAAGAAAAAGAAATGCATACATTTTGTGTGAGATGAGTATAGCAGTTAAATCATATCATCTCTGTTATACTCTTGAAGTTATAACACAAAAAAATTTACATCATAAAACAACAACAACAAAACAATTACTAAAACAGATGAATATGATCTAAGACTAAAGCAATGTGGCACATGGTTGTGTCCTAGTTAATTTTAGTGAACTCAGCAATTCTGTTGTTCCACCAAAGACTTTGAGGTTGGAATTATGCATCTTTGAGGTTTCGCTGTGGTACTTTTTAGTTTGATTTAATTAGATTTTTTTCTGGTGACAAAGTAAAGGGTGGACATTAACCAATATGCGGTGAGGTCTACATCACCATTTTGCTTGGGTTAAGCATAAAACCACATTATAAAGAGAACCCAGAGAAACAACAACACTGAAGAAAAAAAAAAAAAAAACACTACCACACATAACAGTATTTTCTTTTTTTTCCTTCCTCCTTCCAATTAGTACACTGACACTTTTACATGCTATAAGTAATAACAAATACCATAATATATGAAAATATAATTGTTATATAGTTATTATTGTTTATCTGGTTTTAGATTATTGATGTAAATTCATATGATTTCAAGAAAAAGTGGGTCAAATAATGCATTTATTTTATTTAGGTATTTCATATACTCTATTGGAATAAACAAAGTTCAGAACAAATTGGGTGAAAGTCTAAATTCACCCTTTTGATTCACTTTGACATTTCACTAGAAGACTATTCAAAACATCAAAGATCCATAACAATCAACAACAATCGGAACAAAAACATCACAATTACTCATGCTTCCTGGGAAGAGATATCAAAATACAAATACAAATAATACAAATAATAATCAAAAACCAAAATAATAGATAAAAACTTAAAACTCTTTGAAATTATATGTTTTTGCATAGAAACATCATCACAACAGTTTTCTGTCCCAGCCTATAAACAATCACTGTTATCAGAAGCAGGAGACCAAAAATTAAGCAGACAGACAGATATATGTATTTTACAGCATAACATTCTCTTTTCTCCCCACCACAATCCAGAACATATGGACCAGAGGAGCCTCGGCCCCATTCACAACACACTAGCCTCATTTCCACTGTCGGGCCAGTGCGAGCCAGGGCTTAAGAACACATGGCCATAGAACCTCACAAAAGTGGAGGGCGTGGACCATCCCACAGCATTGCAGATGTACTGCATTGAAACACCTGCTAAAAAGGCAGGTGTTCCCCATGTGGAATGAGCCTTTACTCCAAACGGCAAGGGGAGGTCAGAGGACTCATAGGCAAGGTTAATAGCCTCAACTATCCACTAGCTAAGAGTCTGATTAGTCACAGGGAGACCCCCTTTTGCAGGACCATAACACACTAGCAGTTGGTCCATCCTTCTCCATAGGGCAGCTCTGTGGATGTATGTGTCCAGCGCTTAAACAGGACACATACAATTAAGCTTCTTCTGGTCAGGTTCCCAGAAGGGAGGCGGACAGAAGGCCTGCAGCATTATCGGTTGTGGTGTGACAGAGGAAACCTTGGGAACATAATCCCCTAGATGGTATAGAAATGCTTTGGCCATGCCGGGTGCAAAGTCAAGATGCACTGAGAGGGTCTGAATGGGTCTGGAAGTGTTTCAATGCTCGATACACATCCAGCATCTCCAGACAATTGATATGCCATGTCAGATGGTGACTCATGACCGCACCCCAGCTGGTCTAAGGCACGGAGCCATCATAGCGTGAACTTGATAGTTCGTAATGGATTCCCCCTCGGGGAAAATCCCTCTGGGGTCCTGTCCCCCCCATCTCACCGGGATTTATGCCTATATGAGAAATAAAGGCAGGGTGGATATAAATTTAGTTTTGCACAAATTTGAACAGGATAGGGTATTGTGACATCAGCATCAGAATAGCCAGAGTAAACAATATTCAGTCAGTCATATGTCAACCCTTTCAACCCTGAAACTAACATCTGCAGTGGGAAATACTGCTGTTTGTGCTTATACCCAAACTAAATGAAAACATGCAGCAAGAAAAAGAAAAATTGTGACATTCTACAATATACTTTAAACTGGCCTCCTAACATTCTGTTGTCATTAACTCCCCACCTTAATCATGAATTTGACCTCATTGTTCAAGCTAGTAGTGCATCCAAGAACAGCTTTATTAAGACACAGGCTACAAATGCAGATATGGCATGCATTAGGCAGAGTCTGGTTCCTCACTAAAGCTAACCTGGCCACACCCTGGTCAGTACACCGGTGGGAGACCATTTATGAAAACGTAGCTTGCTGCTGCAGCTAGTTTTAGTCCAACCAGCAGGAGGTGATCATTCCCTGGCTTGAATGGGTGCAAAAGTCCTAGTGTAATGACACAGACTTTAGATTGTGAAAAGGAACATCCTTCAGATGAGGCATTAAACTGGCCTCTTGACATTCTGAAGCAATCTTCTGGATTAAGCGTTAGACTGGCACCTGTAAAAAGGAGTGTCATTCAGATGAGGCCTTAAACTGGACTCCTGACATTCTGTTGTCATTAGTTCCCACCTTTATCATGAATTTGACCTCTGTCCTTGACTGCACCAGCTAAAGTAGGCTGCTTTCAAGTTGACACAGTATCAAACCAGAATCATCAAGCATTAAAGAACCTGACAAAAACACTTCATAAGACAGACACAAAGGGCCATAGTACAGTATTAACATGTGAAAAATAAGTGCGCCTAATTGTATTGAGTGTGCTATTGTAGTGTACTTCAAAATGTATATATTTATATATATTTTATAAATAAATAAATATATTTATTGAGAAATGAAATAAAATGCCACTTAAGTGCACTTATTTTCATGGCTCATGTTACTTAACACCATTCAGTAAACTTTTAAAAAGTTAGTAATAATGTCAAATAAATATCTTTTAGAACATCTTAAGTAGTATTCTTATTTTGATTCTTATAGTGTGTAATTCAATATTACATTTAACTCATATATATATATTTAAATGAAATAAATTGCAGTGTGTGAATACAAAAATATTTAAATGACATACAAGTTTGAGTAGAAATGACATTAAAGTAGTCTTTAGTTTACCATAAATGCTTGCCAGTACATTTGGTGGGAAACTTTAACTATTCATTCATAATTAATGTTCATTAAACTCCAATTAAGTACTTCTTCTTCAAAGAAGATGTGCATCAGTCTATGTGTGTGTACATTTGGCAAAATGAAAAAAGTATCTGAACTTCTGAAATATTCATATGATTATAGTGTGCATGTGGAATTCTGAGTCAGTTATACAAAGCCCACTAGGTATTAATTACCATTTTTGAACTTGCACAAGAGGGTGGTGCAACAGTTTGAAGATGAGGACATACTGACTAATCCAGTGCTCAGTTTGTTTATGTGTACATCTGCATGATTATACATACCTGTGCATTGCTGTCCTATATTCTGTACTAGTAATACGTAATGCTGTCAAAGGTGTGTCATGTCTAGTACTCTCAGTGCATCCACCCCAAATGCTGAGCATGCCCTTGCCTGTGCAATACCAGAACTGTTCAGAAAACAAGTAGAGGAAGACAGCCAATCTCAGAGAATTTTGATCTGACCAGGGACATGCCTTGCTCAATGGAAATCTCTCTATACAGTATTTCTGAAGGATTCTTGGAAAGAAAATCATGAAAAAGATGTACAGTCCTTTTAACCAAAACAATATACTGTGCATTGAATATCTGGCAGAACTTCTCTGTTCTTTAAAACAAAAAGATTCCTACATAAAAACGAGGCCAAACCCAAATCACACATTCTGAACTAGGGGCCTGTTGCTGCAAAATAGTTTTTATCCTGAGCGCTTCCAGATGTGTTCCCAAAGGAGCAGTAAGTCTGTTTTCCAATCGTTTTCAACATCAACAAAAATGTGTCGTATGGAAACCTGGCTTTCCAGGTTTTTTTTTCTTATGAAACCCGACCGTCTCCGCCCGGTTAGACTCACTGTCCTAAAGCATCAAGTTACAGGAGGCATTTTTTCCATAACACTGACACGGAAGGTGGGTTTAGATTAGACCAAACTCCCCCCCAACCCCAAGTGGGAGGATTCAGGATGTCAGCCAAGATGTGACAGAAGCGATGGGACGCTGAGAGCGTGAAGTAACGAGCACTGCACGACGGGAACAGCAAAGTTTATATACAACCAAGAAAATAAAAATCACGTAAAATGGCGACACAGGTATGTGGTTTACACTGTTTTATATATAGCTATATGATTGCTCGCTTACATTTAAATTGTGCTTTACGCGGTTATTGGGTTTATGAGTGAGTGTTTTACATAAACTGCGCTTCGTTGGTTTGTTCTCTTGTCAGTCTCGGTAATCTAACGCAAAATAACAACAACAATAATAATAATAATAATAATAATAATGATAATAATAATAATAATAATAATAATAATAATAATAATAATAATAATAATAATAAATAAAATCTGTTTTCCTTTCTCTCTCTCTCTCGCTCTCTTTACGAGCAATATAAAAACTCCAAATGCCACTGACGCGTCTCGGCAGTGTTCTGTTAGTTTTTTATGAATAGCATCCGCGTGTTTGACGGATGTCTTAGTTCGATGTGACGTGTCTCGCTAATTGCCATGTCTTGCACATTATCTCCGGGTTTAATAGTAATAGTAATATGTACATTGAAATTCAACTCTCAGAAATGAATTTGCGTTCTTTCACATTCCGCTGCGCTGATTCACCTTGCTTTTGAACGCAGGGACGCGTCCTCTTGTTAATATTTCCTAGCAAAGAAAGAAAGAGTCTTAGAAGTATGGCCAGTGTCAGGATAATTCAAGCCATATGAGAGAGAGCTACGCTGCAATGAAACGTTCTCTACTCAGTGCAAAGGATAGGCTACAATGACTGTGTCAAAACTTAGTGAGAAGGGTGCCTCCCTGCCCTAACCACCCCGATCTCGCCTATGAGACCCAGAAAAGCTGTCTAAGCAGATAGCTCACTAGGTTTTGACATACAGTCATTGTGTAGAAATGGAAAGCACGGGGAATCAATCAGAGTCTTGGCATTGTTGCTCTCTGGTACAAGTCTCAAGACGAAGATTGACTGTGGACTTAAAGAAAGAGGGGGAAAGTGTATAGAAAGTTTTTGAATGGTCAAAATTGCAATTGGGGTTACATAGTAACACTGTTTACTATCGTAACCACAGTTTTTATGCATTTCAACACCATACAGTAAATGTATTACAGAAAACAGGGAAATGGTTTCCATCATTAATGCACAGCTATAGTAAATAATGCATTTCATGGCCTGGCATGCAGGTATTTCGGGTACTGTACTGCATAATTGTCTGAGAGCAACAAGGTTTGAATAGACACATTTTAGCTTTGGTAGTGTATTGATAGTCTTGGAGAGAAAAAGTAAAAGCACAAGTTTTTCGATCTTTTAGTGGTGACTGATCAGTCTGAAAACAGATGCACATGATTGCTTCAGTCTTAATGTTCATTGCTTGATTATAAAAGTCAAGGATAGATATCAAAAGTCCAAAACTGAAATAAGTACATATTGTCATAGCATTTTTCACGTTTTAATTTTTCAGTTTAATTATGATAGACATTGAGCAAAACAGCTCTCCAAATCTGAGTATTTGTTTCTAGGCTCTTTAAAGTTTCAATACATGAGTGGTTTTCTAAAGAACTATACAGTAGCAGAAAAAGTTCTTTGTGAAGCTTAAATGGATACTCCATCCCAAATTGAAAATGTTGTCATTATTCACTTACCCCCATGTCGTTACGAACCTGTAAACGCTTTGTTCATCTTTGGAACACAATTAAAGATATTTTGGATGAAAACCAGGAGTCTTGTGACTGTCCAATAGACTGACAAATGTTAAGCTCCAGGAAAATATGAAAGGCATTGTTCAACGATTCCTCTCCTCTGTGCCTCTCCAAATCAGCGTAGCACCATTTTGGCAAATCTGAGCTGTACGCAGACGGCGTATGCACTTCTGTATCAGCCGCGCCACAAGAATTCGCTTTTTGCGTGTATTTACGCTTTGGTTTGAAAGCAAACAACACATCAGCGCAGTGTGGAGTGTACGCCATCTGCATACAGCTCAGATTTGCAAAAATGGCTCTACTCTGATCTGGAGAGATATTTTTCATCCAAAATACCTTAAATTGTGTTCCGAAGACGAACAAAGCTTTTACGGGTTTGGAACGACATGGGGTTAGAAATCAATGACACATTTTTCATTCCGGTGTGGAGTATCCCTTTAAACAGGTTCTCCTATGACATTCATCTATGAAACCCTTTTTGCTTTTAACTTAAACCTGTTTACTTTTCTAGTAAAACCCCCACCTATACTATTCTTCTATATAAGTATCTGTCTTCATCTATACACAACATCTATACTCTCTTAATTCTGCAGTATTCTGACCTTGAGAAGGCCATTAACACCTTGGTCACAAACTTCCATGCTGCTTCTTCTGATAATCGGCCTACACTGAAGGCAGATGAGTTCAAGAGCCTCCTCTCCTCCCAGCTGCCAACTTTAATCAAGGTAAAACCCATGCTGCTATTCATTCCAACAGATTCCAATGACTCAAAACAGTTATTACTCATTTCCTGTGATTGTTCTAAGCTTTATTATTGTTAAAGCGTAACAGCTGTTCATAATTTCAGTGGGAGATAATGTGAAGAACGAAACCAGTTAAGTGATAACCTTATGGAAACATTGTTGTAATTTTTTTTTTTTGCTTTGTTTTAAGGCCTGTGTGTTACTCTGGTGGTGTTTTGTCTTTGTTTGGGAAACACAGAGCACTGTGTCTTTGTTATTACTGGCCTACTTTAATCTTTAAAGCCAGCACGCTATTGCAATTTTTATTGTTAGCATCGGTTTATTTAACTAATTTCAGTAGTATTAACAGGTTTTATGTCATATACAAACAGGAACTTTATATGATTTGGTGTTAAATATATATATATATATCGTCCTCTTATTGCCCGTCATTTTGTCGCTACAGTATATTTATTATGGAAAAGTTTTGGCAACCACGACTGCCGTAATTTTTTTTTACTATAATTAAACTTCTTTCAGTCTGAAGGACTGGTTGGTTTCACAGAGAATGTTTCCCAGAGTTTTTTGCCTTAGATAGAGGTGTGGTCTGATTACACAGATCAGTTTGAGCTCAGGTTGAGCCAGAGAACAACACGAGGTGTGGCTCCAGTGAAGGAGCGAAATGATGGCTACTGTTGATCTGAAGGATACATCATCTCTCCTGCAGTCAGGCCGACTCGCTCTTCAGCTAAAGTCGGTATAATATCTTGTTATGGAAGGCCTTCTACAGCTTGAGGGAGAACCTCAAAAAAGATTTTGTTTTTCTTTTAGCTAAATGAAGGTCTGGTGCTTTGAGGTATATGATACTGTGACATTTGAACAATACTTCAGTGATCCATACTTCAGTTCTGATGTAATTCTGCTCACAGTTCATGTTGTAACATAATAGTTAAAAACCGTACAGACTGTATAGACTTAAAGAAAACGTATCTTAGCAAGATAAATAAATAAATAAAATAAAAGTAATTAATTAAAAGACTCTTTTACTTATGGCTTATTATGAAGCCATAGAGACGATCCACATGAGGGCGACAAAGTGCTCGTTTTCAAATGCAAAAGTTGAAAACCATTGTGAAATGGGTTAAATGTTGACAGAATACATGAACACCAATGAGTCTCTCTCTCTCTCTCTCTCTATTTTTTTTTTTCTCTAGTCGGATAACTTTGGAGATGTGATGAAGCAAATGGGTGTGAAAGATGGGGAAGGCATCAGCTTCAAACACTTCTGGAGCCTGATCCAGAATTTGGCCACAACCCAGCATGGTCTGCTGAGCAACGAGAAGCTGTCCAAATGCACCTGCCTTTTACTATGAGTCATGGGCTTCAACTGCATCTGGTCTCTCTGTGTCTCTGCATTTATCCAGAACCTCTCATCTCCAAACAAAACACTAACTTTTCTTTCTAAGCATTCCAATAAATAAAATTACATTAAAAACAAAATGTAAATGTAATTTTTAATGTACAAACCAGTTAACAACTTCATATTCCATAATTGGAGTCCAATTTGTTTTCAGTTGCAAATGGAGTTTAAGCTTCCCACAAGTGCATTTAACAAGTGTTTCTTAGACAATAATAAATAAATTAAATAAATAAGTTAAATCTTTTCTTTTTCTTTTTTTTGTTATAACACTACATTTAAATTTACTGCCATAATACTCTAAGGTTTGTGACATTTCAAGACATAGATATGTACTGAGTGGTTTTATGCAAACAAAAAAAATAATAATTTTTATTTATATTTTATAATACTGTTAAAATCAATAACACCCTGAAATATTGTCCAATAAAAGTCATATAAAAAACATTCCTTGTTGATTTTTTTTTTTTAATCAAAATGTATAATTCTCACAATGTATAATTCTCAAAAAAGAACCAGAATTACAATCAACTGCAATCTTCATTTAGAATCAGCTGTCACATTAAATCTGCTTTATAAAGATGTAAAGATCATTTCTAACAAAAATAAAAATCTAAATTCGGCAGCTACAAGAGAGTATTATATCGTAAATGTTAATTATTACATCTATAACTATATGGCAATAGTCTTAGCTCTTACTCTTAAGAACGATGCTGAATAAGGTTGCAGGTTTTGTTGTTGTTGTTTATTATTAATATTATTTTTACAGTGTAGGATTTCATGAGAATTGCCTTCACCACAAAGTGTTGGTAACCACACAGACAACATACACCAAGTCTAAATGCATTCCTATCCTCTTGCATTGTCCCTTTTTGCTGTAAAGCCAGTTCCACACTTGTCCATATAGATCTGAAAATTAATGGAATTGGAAGATACATTTTTGCAAATGTTGCAAAATTTGCATTTACTGTAGACATCCAGCTAAGTTTGCAGATGAACAGACCAATGCTTCTGCTGTGGTAAACATATTTGCCGCAACAAATTGTCACAGATGGTGTAGGCACTCACCACAATGTTCTTGTCAAAATAGCCCCACAGAATTAACACTTCATAGACTGTTTGTCTTGTTGAATTAACCCTTACTTTTGCCTTTTTTTTTTTTTTTGCACAATACAATGAAAATTACCCATATATGGTCCTAAATATGCACTTAAATTTTAAGTAATGTATTTTGAAAGTAAACACCCTGCAATATATATATATCGCCCAACACCATTATTTTTACTGAACAATAATCATTGATTTTGGTCAAATATAAAAGTATTGCCAGTTTCAAGTGCAATCCATGCAATTATTTCTAACCTTTAAAATGGGGGAAGCTCTTTATCCTATCATCTGCTGTTGAATAAGGTACAAACTTTTGTTCATGTAGCAGTAGGCCTACTTTTAAATGAAAAAAAGTGCACAATACACTACTTTTGAATGCATTATTAGTTTTGTGCAGCATAATGCGATTAATAGCAATACAAAGAAATTAATCATTGCCCAGCACCAATATATATACACAAACACACACACACATATATGTATGTGTGTGTGTATATATATATATATATATATATATATATATATATATATATATATATATATATATATATATGTATATGTATGTATGTATGTATACACTGAACTAAATTCTAAACACAACATACTTTTCAACAACAAAAGATCTAAGACTTTTTCTATATACACAAAAGGCCTATTTCTCTCAAATATTGTTTACAAATCTGTCTAAATGTGTGTTAATGATCACTTTTCCTTTTGCCTAATCCATTCACCTCACAAGTGTGGCATATCAAGATGTTGATTAGACCGCATGATTATTGCCCAGGTGTGGGTGACATGTCTGGTGAGTATGCTGGCCATACAAGAACTGGGATGTTTTCAGCTTCCAGGAATTGTGTACGTATCCTTGCAACATGGGGCCGTGCATTGTCATGCTGCAACATGAGGTGATGGTCGTGGATGAATGGCACAAGAATAGGCCTCGGGATCTCGTCACGATATCTCTGTGCATTCAAAATGCCATCAATACAATTCATTCCTGTGTTCATTGTCCATAACATGTGCCTGCCCATACCATAACCCCACCACCACCATGGGCCACTTGATCCACAACGTTGACATCAGCAAACCACTCACCCACATGATGCCATACACGCTGTCTGCCATCTGCCCTGTATAGTGAATACCGGGATTCATGCGTGAAGAGAACTCCTCTCCAAAGTGCCAGACACCATCGAATGTGAGCATTTGCCAACTCAAGTCGGTTAGGATGACCAACTGCAGTCAGGTCGAGACCAAGATGAGGACGGTGAACATGCAGATGAATTTCCCAGAAATTCTTTGGTTATGCAAACCGATTGTTACAGCAGCTGTCCAGGTGGCTGGTCTCAGACGATCTTGGAGGTGAAGATGCTCAATGTGGAAGTCCTGGGCTAGTGTGGTTACACGTGGTCAGCGGTTGTGAGGCTGCAGTGCTTATTCCAACCTCTCTCACCACCATGGGCAAGACCAAGGGATGTCAGAGACAAGATTGTAGATCTGCACAAGGCTTGAATGGGCTACAAGATGAGATGAGACAACTGTTGGTGCAATTATCTGAAAATGGAAGTAAAACAAAACGACTATAAATCAGCCTTGGTCTGGAGCTTGTTAATGATCTTAAGGCAATTGCGACCACAGTCACCAAGCAAAACATTGGTAACACACTACTCAGCAATGGACTGAAATCCTGCAGCACCTGCAAGGTCCTCCTGCTCAAGAAGGCTCATGTACATGACCGTTCAAAAATTTCTGCTAAGGGTTACAGGATGACTTCACCACATTGAGGGACAAATGGACGGTGTCCATGTACTGTAAAATCTTTGATGAGGACCTCCTTCCCTCAGCCATGAACACTGAACATGGGTCATGGATGGGTTTTCCAGCATGACAATGACCCGAAACATACCGCCAAGGCAACAAAGGAGTGGCTCAAGAAGAAGCACATTAAGATCATGGAGTGGCCTAGGAAGTCTCCAGACCTCAATCTTAAAGAAAATCTGTGGAGGGAGCTGAAACATTGAGTTGCCAAATTACAGCCAAGAAACCTTAAAGGGTTAGTTCACCCAAAAATCTAAATTATGTCATTAATAACTCTCCCTCATGTCGTTCCAAACCCGTGAGACCTCTGTTTATCTTCAGAACACAGTTTAAGTTATTTCGAGTCCGAGAGCTCTCAGTCCCTCCATTGAAGCTGTGTGTACTGTATACTGTCCATGTCCAGAAAGGTAAGGAAAACATCATCAAAGTAGTCCATGTGACATCAGAGGGTCGGTTAGAATATGTTGAAGCATCAAAAATACATTGTGGTCTAAAAATAGCAAAAACTATGACTTTATTCACCATTGTCTTCTCTTCTGGGTCTGTTGTGAGAGAGTTCAAAACAAAGCAGTTTGTGATATCCGGTTCGTGAACGAATCATTCGATGTAGCCGGATCTTCTTGCCTCAATGGGTTTCTATACAAAGTACTAAGTCATGTTTTTCTTGGGGAACAAATTCTGAAATAAGTCTCTAATCTTTATATAATGTGTGTTTTTTTCTGGTTGGTATTCTATCTCTATACATTAAAATAAACCTACTGTAAAATTACAGACCCATCTTATCTTTGTAAGTGGACAAACTTACAAAAAAAGCTGGGGATCAAATGATCCTAAAGGTAAGTTCCAACTATCCAACACTACATAAACTCTGACCTGACACAACAGAACTTTAAATACTTAGGATAATGAGACACACTCCTGAATATAATGCCCAGTGTTGTAGTCGAGACCGGCTCATTCGAGTCCGAGTCCAGATCGAGTCCAGAGAGGGTCGAGTCCGAGTCAAGACCGAGTTCAGAAAGGGTCGAGTCCGAGTCAAGACCGAGTTCAGAGAGATTGGGTCTGAGACAAGACCTAAAGAAATCTTCAAGAGTATGTCAAATGTTTGGTGGAAACAATAAAGGTTAAAAGGGCAACATAGTATGTGGTTTAAAGGTAATTTTATTAGTATTATGAAGTGTTGTCAATATTAAGTGCTCATTTTCACATAACATCGTTGTACCATTATACACAACCATATAACCTTTCTAGTACACATAATATTACTGTACGACTCTATATTGTAATTCTACATAACACTTCTAGTACAAGTAACATTACTGTACCACTATACCTGTAAATGTTCAACTGTAACAGCTTTTACATAACTTTTAACCTTGAAGCTTAACTAATGACTGCTAATATCCTTACAATGGCTTGGATTATGTGCACTTTAGATGTTGTGAAGATTACAGATGGGCATAATTACTTTTCAAAAATATAAGTGAGGAGACCATCCTGCTACCCAACCAAGCACCATGTGGTCTCATGATCAATCCACCCAGACTAAAAACTCTCTCTACTGGCGCAGAGGAAGCGGGGACTGACAACAGTTACCATTTTATCACTTTCTGTAACAGCAACGGATAATCTAATGCTAATTTCCCTGGATGGTGCGTTTTAATGCAGGGTAAAATACACACTAGTCGAAGTTTTTTTAGTTATGGAGGGCATACACACAAGAGCCGAGTGACTGTCCAGGAAAATTTCATCCAAAAGTGTGTATGTGCCAGGGGAAGAAAGCTGGATCAAATGCAATATAAGTTCAATGCATTCTGTCAGACATTGTTTTTGAGGGGGAGATGTTTAGTGTTGAGACAGTCAGTCTGTGTCTGTATTCATTATATAATTTAATTAAACAATATTTGTTTTTTTTCTGTCACCATTTTGTCCTACTTTGTAAAAATAACACAGTTGAGAGAAATAATGTAGCAATGTGGCTTTCTGGAAAGCGGGATCACTACAGGCGGATGGCAGGAGGGTAACTTAAGGCCGGTGACACACTGGCTGCGTGGCGTCTCTGCTGCGTGCTAGAAGCGTGGTGGCTGCTTCGCGTTTTCTGTGTCTTTACACACCAGAAGCGTGTCTGACGCGGCGCTTGGCGCGCTGCTGCGGCTGTAGGTGACATAGAGAGAGGCCGCCAAAAAACCAGGCTCTTGTCTTCATGACAACAATATCAAATTTATTTTTTTATTTTTTTACACACCTACTGATAAGACACCGTCAACAGTATTGACGGCAAAATAGAGTATGTTTGACAGGTGCAATATTTGCAAACCGATCATTATTAATTTATTTTTAAAATTACATTTATATCTGAATTTATGTCAACCTATAGACTTTCAAATATCAAAATGTCATGAAT
Source organism: Carassius auratus (assembly GCF_003368295.1). Classification (NCBI taxonomy): domain Eukaryota; kingdom Metazoa; phylum Chordata; class Actinopteri; order Cypriniformes; family Cyprinidae; genus Carassius; species Carassius auratus. The sequence continues at coordinate 352,218 of NC_039298.1, forward strand.
TAATATGTATTTGTGTTCAAAATGACATATAAAAATATTTTTCTAGTATATTTTGCCTTGAAACGCTTCCAACATGCACGCGTGTCGCGTGAAAAATAGGCGTCGGTTCTATTTCTAGCATGCACGGGTTATAAGCGCGTCTCACGCAGGCAGTCTGCAAGATCTAACCTGTTAACATGGGAGCCGAATTAAAAACAGACACGCCACGCAGCTGAGACGCTTGCGCCACACATCCAGTGTGTCGCTGGCCTAACGTCTCACGTCAAAAGAAAATCACCAGTCATTGGATGTGTCAATCATACATCAATTTAAATAAACATTAACATACAGTAATAATCATGAAATATTTTGATTGGGACTCGAGTGGACTCGGGCATAAGTCCGATTCCTAATATGTTCGAGTCCGAGTCAATACCAAGTCAAAATGCACACGAGTCCATGACAAGACCGAGACCATTAAAATACGGTCTCGAGACCGAGTCCAAGACCGAGTCCGAGTCTCGAGTACTCAACACTGATAATGCCTATATCATATTAATAACTATGACAACAAATTGACAAAGGCAAAGGATGATGAAAAAGAAAGAGTCCAAACTAACAGAAACCATGACATCATTCAAAACGGTCTACTTTTATTTTTATACACTCACAATATGAGCAAAACATATTGTGACAGCCGATACGCGTTGGTGTTTTAATGCTTTAGCCCAACTATTAAAGGCTTTTTAACTTTTGCATCCTATTGAGTGCCTGGACTTGGATTTTTTTCCAAAATCTTTTTCTACATTTAACCCTTCCAAGAGCACCAGAGGATACAAGGGATTCCAGCAGCGCTCCAGTTCTCTTTTGTCTAGTCTTATGAGGATCATTTTGGGTGACCCTGGACAGGAGCAGCTCCGTTTTACTTTTTGAACGTTGAGGACCCACTATAATATCAACATGGCCACTAACAAATCTTTCTCCTACACTAAGGATGAGGGCAAAGCTATCATTGTTGTAAATGACTGCAAAAATATGTATGTGTGTGTCACTTTAAATGTGTTGTGTGTGCGCACGCACGCTCTCTACGTAACGTAAGCTGTAACGCAGGTAGAAGAAAGATGTGCGGACGAGGAGCACATTGTGGTTCTCACATGGCGTTTACAAAAGTTTGAAATATATATTGTAAAAAGTGGATGCACTTTACGTTTTGTATCATCTAGTACCCTTTGGCAAGCGGAGCGAGGTATGTGTCTTTATTGTGTGTTTTGCATGTTGTATTTTAAAGTAATATATAATTTCGTATGGCACGTGTTATTTGTCACTCTTTTGGTTAATTTCTCATGTATTTAATAATTTATTTGCCTTTTGGGTATCTGTAAATGTGTATTTGTTTAAGTAATCTGTCATTTGTACATACGTTTTTTATTTATGAGTATATTGTTTCTTTATGTAGTTTCACGGTGCTACAACACAACGTTTCTCGAAGTCACGGTTAATGGCGCTCAAAGCGAGCGAAATAAAGAAGATTAAGCACCCGTCGAAACTCTCTGTCTCGTTTGTCGACGCCAAGGGGCTGCTACAGTGAAACTCGACGCTTATCGGGACTCTGCATTACTTCGCTGCTGCCCTGTTCGAGAGAGTTCATCACAACGCCGCACGAGGATCAATCAGCACGGCGCTGCGGACGTTTGCGCAGTCACAGCGGATCGTGACGTCATTATAACTGGTTAAAGGGAAAGATCGCAAGGTGGTAACAAGGCACCGTTTAACACTACAGATGAGATTGAGACTGTGAGTTCAATCGTATTCCCACGTGAGCTGCATCCATTCATTGGAACTCTGTAAGTTGACATGTTCAAATGAAAAGGAGAATATTTTTTGGACTATTAAATTGAAGGATAAAACTACAAGAGACATTTAAATTGAATAAGTCAATTCACAAGAAAATATTCAAGTTTGCTTGATTATTTAAAGACTATAAAAACTTGTGTGTTAAATTTGAACGTTGATTGTTGAAGATTTATCTTGGACATTTAAAAAGTCATACACAAAGAGTACAGTTAACTTTATTACTGTTTGTAAACTGACATTTCTGATCTATTACAAGGGAAATATTTAAATGTTAAAAGTGTTTACAGTTGTGCATTTGTGTTGATTCTCCTTGCTAATATTTTGAGTGCTTACATTTTAGAGGTCTGATGGAAATGGTATCACTTATAGCTTAAGTTGCCCAGTTTAAAGAAGTAAACAACATTAAAGAGGCCATGGAAAACCCACCTGAAAAGGAAGTTGAACCAGTTGAGGAGATACCACTTCCAGCTGAAGAAATAAGTAACCCACCAGTGCAACAGCTCAGAGCAAGCTCACGTGAAAGAAGCTTAACAGAGAAAGGTCGAGAGATGCATGTGCTCGAAGCAAAGAAACAGGAAAAGTCCTTCCATAAGACATATGAGTCCTGGAAGCAGGCTGCAAGAGAGGCTAGATCAAATTTGAAAACATTCTGTACACGTGAAGACCTGGATCAAATACAGCAGGACATTCAAGGCAGACATGATTCAGTCTATCAGCGTTATGAAGCAATTCTGCGTAACCACACTACTACTTCAGACATTGTTAAACGTATGGATGCCTGCGCTGCACTAACTGCAGAAATCACTGATCTTGTCAGTAAACGACTGGAAACATTTAATGAAAGTTACAACGAAGAACTTGTGAAGGAAAGAGTAAGGCAAGTGCTGAATAAGGATGAATATGGATCCGTCTTTGGATGTACAGTAACAAACACCGTCGTTTCAGAGTCATCACTGGGATCCGATAACCAATCCAAGACTTCTAAAGTCTCAAGTAAGCGTGCTGATGCACAGGCAGAATTTGCAGCGAAACTGGAACAAGCTAAAGCTTTACAAGAAATTCACAATCAACAAGCTAAGCTTGATAAGATGGAGCATGACTGGAAGCTTTGTGAATCGAGAATGTTAGTGGAGATAAAGCAGAAGGAGGCTGAAATGCAGTTAAGGCTAGTTGAGGAAAAGAAACGGCTACAACAGTTACAAGTTGACAAAGAAGTTAAAGTAGCAGCAGCTCGTGTCAAAGTGTATAACGATTTGGAAGGCAACCTTCATCGCTGTGAAGATGACGAAGGCCCTAGCATTCACACTGGCTGCCAAAGGACAGAGCTTACATCTCAACTGAACCCGGAAGCACAGTCTTTCCTACCTCAGCAAGCATCATGTGAAGGATATGGAGTTACATCACCTCAGGAAACTGCAAATCTAGCTCAAGCAATAGTAAACTCACTAAGCACACATCGGCTGCCAGTTCCAGAACCCACTGTCTTTGTTGCTGACCCTTTAAAATTCATAGATTGGAAGATGTCATTCATGGCCCTCATTGATCGAAAACCTCTTCCTTCTGGTGAAAAAATGTTCTATCTGAAGAATTACCTTGCTGGGGAAGCTCGCAAAGCGGTGGAGGGATATTTCTACAGAAATTCTGAGGATGCGTATCAAGGTGCCTGGAAAGTGTTACAGGAAAGGTACGAGAACTCGTTCGTCATCCAAAGAGCGTTTCGAGACAAGCTGATGAGATGGCCCAAAATTGGAGCAAATGACCCACTGGCATTACGAGACTTCACAGATTTCCTACAAGGTTGTGTCGAGGCAATTCCTCACGTAAAAGGATTAGCCATCCTAAATGATTCTGAAGAAAACCACAAGCTGTTAAAGAAACTCCCCGAATGGATTGTGAGAAAGTGGAACCGAATCGTGGTGGAAGAGCTAGACACATCAGGTGACTATCCAAGTTTCAAATGCTTCACAGAATTTCTGCAAAAGGAAGCAAAAATAGCTTGTAACCCTATAACCTCTGCACTATTTGTGAATCAAAAGAACACAGATGAAAGGTTCCCCAAGCGTGCTAAGGCTCTCAGTACAAAGGTTCAGGTGAAGGACTTGAGCTCAAAAGGACCAGAGACGTACAGCTCTAAGCCAAAGACATCGTGCCTTTTCTGCAAAGATGAAAAACATCACATTGCCCAATGCTCTACATTTGCTAGAAGGACTATTGAAGAAAAGAAAGCCTTCATTCACGAAACCCACCTCTGTTTCGGATGTCTCAGAAAGGGACACATGAGTAAAGACTGTAGAAGAAGACATACATGTGGTACGTGTGGTCGAAGTCATCCTACCTGCTTACATGAAGAAAGGGATAAAGCTCCTTCAAAGGACCCTAAAGGAGCATCTACGAATGTTCAAGCAAGTGAGGAAGTTCATAAAGTCATGACACACGCACTCACTCAATGTTCTCCTGCTACTTCCAGCATTGTACCAGTTTTCATCTCTACAGTGGACGAACCCCAAAGAGAAGTACTAACTTATGCTCTACTTGACACCCAGAGCGACTCAAGTTTCATCTTGGAAGATCTTCTTGAAAGTTTGAATGTTGTCTCACAACCTGTGCAATTGAGGCTCAGCACCATGACAGCTGCTGACACCATCACTGCCAGTAAGAGAGTCTGTGGACTTAAAGTAAGAGGACTACAATCTGCAAGTTCTATACTACTACAGCAAGCATACACAAGAGACTTCATTCCAGTGGACAAGTCGTATATTCCCACCAAGCACACAGCGCTTCAGTGGAGTCACCTCAGACACTTAGCAAGTCAGCTGTCACCACTTTTGAACTGTGAAGTCGGACTTTTAATTGGATTTGACTGCCCATCTGCTCTAGCTCCCTTGGAAGCAATTATAGGTGGTGAAAATGAGCCTTTCGCGCAAAGAACTGTGCTTGGGTGGAGTATTATAGGCCTGTCTAATCCACACCTTGACCGACAAGGAAATCAGAGTTTTGTCCACGGTGTTGCAGTAAAGGAAATACCTGTCCCATCGGCCAATGATATCCTGAAAATTCTTGAGTCAGATTTCAATGAAAAGGCTTATGAGGATAAATGTGTGTCACAAGAGGATGTTCGTTTCATACAGCACCTCAGTGCCAATATTCATCAGAAGGATAATGGACATTACGAGCTTCCTCTCCCATTTAAGTGCAGCAGCCGACCCTCACTACCCAACAACAAAGGGCTAGCAACTGCTCGACTACAACACCTAAAGAAACGGCTCAAGTCCAATAAACAGTATTATGATCACTACAAGGCTTTCATGGAAGAGATGATTATCAAAGGTGATGCAGAACAAGCTCCAGCTATACTAAGTGGAGAGACAGTGTGGTACATCCCACACCATGGGGTGTACCACCCTCAGAAACCAAACAAGCTGAGGGTGGTATTCGATTGTTCAGCAAAGTTTCGTGGTATATCATTAAATGACACACTTCTGACTGGGCCTGATCTAACCAATTCCTTGGTGGGAGTGCTGTGCCGTTTCAGAAAGGAGCCAGTTGCAGTTACCTGTGACATAGAGAAGATGTTTCACCAGTTTCTCGTCCCACCTGATGAACGCAATTACCTGAGATTCTTATGGTGGGAGGGTGGAGACTTGGAGAAAGAGCCTCAAGAATATCGCATGGCAGTCCACCTCTTTGGTGCCACGTCTTCACCTGGGTGTGCTAATTTCGGCCTAAAGTACCTGGCACAGCAGCACAAGGTTAACTATCCTTCAGCCTCAGCATTCATTGAGAAGAACTTTTATGTGGATGATGGGTTAACCAGTGTTCCCTCAACCAGTGAAGCCAAAGAACTAATAATGCAAGCTCAAAGAGTGTGTAAACATGGAGGTTTACGGCTTCACAAATTTAACTCAAATAAGGAAGACGTTCTGAGTTGTTTAAACCCGTTAGAAAAGGCAACAACATCAAAGCCTCTTGACTTTAATCTTGAAGCAACACCAGCTGGACGTGTACTCGGCATTCAATGGTCAACAAAAGATGACACATTCAGTTTCAGCATCGACCTTAAGGATCAACCATTGACTCGCCGTGGTATTCTGTCTGTTATAGCCTCTCTATATGACCCTCTTGGGTTTGTCGCCCCATTTATTCTACAGGGAAAGTGTATCCTACAAGAACTTTGTCGTAGAGGTACTGAATGGGACAACGAACTTACTGATGATGTGCGTCCTCAATGGGTGGATTGGAAAAACGATCTTCTGAAACTCAAGGAAGTATTGATACCAAGATGTTATCACCCACATACCTTCAGTGAAATAGTCAGAACAGAGTTACACCACTTCTCTGATGCGAGTAATGTAGGATATGGTGCTTGTTCCTACCTCCGCTTCAAAAATGAAAAGAGTGAAGTCCACTGCAGTCTGGTGATGGCTAAAGCCAGGGTCTCACCTACAAAGGTCATAAGCATTCCCAGGTTAGAACTCTCAGCCGCTGTCATATCTGCCAGAATGAGTGTCATGCTGAAAAATGAGCTGGAAATGAAGATTGACCAAGAGTTCTTCTGGACAGACTCGCAGGTCGTTTTAGCATACATTAACAACGAAGCCCGTAGGTTTCATGTTTTTGTCGCAAATCGAGTGCAGCTGATACGAGATGTCACAGATCCTAGTCAGTGGTGTTACATAAATACAACAGATAACCCTGCTGATTATGCATCTAGAGGGCTTAATGCGTCTGCCATCTCTACATCAATGTGGTTATCAGGACCCAAATTCCTGTGGGAACAGGAAGTAAATGCAACACCATACACACCTGTGAACCTGCTTGTCGGTGATCCTGAAGTTAAATTAGTCCAAACCTTTGTGACCTCCGTCAGAGACGGAGCAGACATCCTCAGTCGCTTAAGTCGATTCTCTTCTTGGTCTATGCTTCTAAGGGTGGTTGCAAGAATAAACAGATTGGGCCACAAACAGATGTACAACGGTGATCATGTGACAGTTGAAGAACGTGAGAGAGCTGCTAAGGTGGTCATCAAGCTTGTACAGCAGCAAGCATTCTCAAAGGAAATGCAAATAATTGAAAGAGGAGAAGCTCTACCAAATTCAAGCGCACTGTACCCTCTGGATCCTATTTTGGACAATGGCATCCTCCGTGTTGGTGGGAGGCTAAAACACTCATCTCTCAGTCAAGATCTAAAACATCCGGTAATACTTCCAAAAGGTAACCACATCACTAAACTAATTCTGTCACATTACCACACCAAAGTTCGTCACCAGGGAAGAAGCCAAACTCAAATGGAGTTAAGAATGAATGGATTCTGGATCATTGGAGGCAGTAAGTCCGTCGCTAAATTCATACACAAGTGTGTGCAGTGTCGGAAACTCAGACGACCAGCTGAAGAACAGCGTATGGCAGAACTTCCCAGAGAACGTGTTGAGGTTTCCGCTCCATTCACGTACTGTGGTATGGACTGTTTCGGGCCATTTATTGTGAAGAGAGCTCGTAAGGAGCTTAAGAGATATGGCCTATTATTCACTTGTCTATCATCTCGTGCAGTCCATATTGAAATGATTGAGGACCTATCTACAGACTCCTTTATCAATGCCCTAAGGTGCTTTATCAGCCTCAGAGGAGCAGTTCGCAAACTTCAGTGTGACCAAGGCACTAACTTTGTTGGAGCTAAAAATGAATTCGCAAAATCACTGAAAGAGATTGACACCAACGCCTTAGAGATCTTTCTTACAGAAAGGCAATGCGAGTTTGTCTTTAATGCTCCTTCTGCAAGCCATGCTGGAGGTGTCTGGGAGCGTCAGATACGTACTATGCGAAATGTACTCAATGCCACACTTGCTTTATGCCCAGGCAGGCTTGATGACGCATCACTCAGAACGCTGTTCTATGAAGCAATGGCCATTGTAAACAGCCGCCCTCTAACGGTAGATGGGATTAATGATCCAAATTCACTCGAACCATTGACCCCAAACCATCTGATAATGATGAAATCTGATGTTGCTCTTCCACCTCCAGGAAAGTTTGTAAAACAAGATGTGTATGCCACTAAAAGATGGCGCAGAGTTCAATACCTAATCGAACAATTTTGGAGTCGTTGGAAGAAGGAATACCTTCTCAACATTGCAGCACGTCAGAAATGGCATATTCCTCGCCGTAACCTTCAAGTGAATGATGTTGTAATCATCAAAGACGATATGCTTCCCAGAGGTCAGTGGCAATTAGGCCGAGTGGTGGAAACCAGTGAAGGAAGTGATGGTTTTGTAAGGCGAGTTAAGTTGCAGTTAGGGGAGCGAAAACAAAATCAATGCTCCAAGCCAGCAGTCATTGAAAGGCCCATCCAAAAATTGGTGGTACTTATTGAAAATGAGTAATCAGCGACTGCTTTGTGATATCATTGCATCAGACCATGTAATTAAGTTCTATAAAACCTAACATTTTAGACTTCACATGCATAAAAACTGTGAAGGCGGTCATATTGATGTTCAGAAATCATGTTCTGATTCATTCACAGTTTGTTCTGTTCTTTCATCATCTCATAATTGGTGGGAGTGTAAATGACCGCAAAAATATGTATGTGTGTGTCACTTTAAATGTGTTGTGTGTGCGCACGCACGCTCTCTACGTAACGTAAGCTGTAACGCAGGTAGAAGAAAGAGGTGCGGACGAGGAGCACATTGTGGTTCTCACATGGCGTTTACAAAAGTTTGAAATATATATTGTAAAAAGTGGATGCACTTTACGTTTTGTATCATCTAGTACCCTTTGGCAAGCGGAGCGAGGTATGTGTCTTTATTGTGTGTTTTGCATGTTGTATTTTAAAGTAATATATAATTTCGTATGGCACGTGTTATTTGTCACTCTTTTGGTTAATTTCTCATGTATTTAATAATTTATTTGCCTTTTGGGTATCTGTAAATGTGTATTTGTTTAAGTAATCTGTCATTTGTACATACGTTTTTTATTTATGAGTATATTGTTTCTTTATGTAGTTTCACGGTGCTACAACACAACGTTTCTCGAAGTCACGGTTAATGGCGCTCAAAGCGAGCGAAATAAAGAAGATTAAGCACCCGTCGAAACTCTCTGTCTCGTTTGTCGACGCCAAGGGGCTGCTACAATTGTAGAAGACACTCTTCTGGAACTGGACTTTGACCAGGAACATGCACAGAGGACAGATACACGTAAACTGCACATTGATCTTCAAAAACTTTCTGAAAAAGAGGTGAAGCTGAATCTTCATATCATTACCCTATCTGACTACTGGAGGCAGGACATGATCCCAAGAGGTTTGAGATTGAATAAATTTCCCTCATTTGGCTATGATAATGTGGATTTTAAGGATAAATGGGAAGCAATTCTCAACAAATGCTCCCTAGACTTAATCCTCTTGTTAATTGAAGAAGCCAGAAAGCAGAAGTCAGTTGTACAATCTCAGATTGAGGATTTGAAATCTCAGCTCACTCAGACAGAATCAGAGGAACACAGGTTGCCTTTTGAAAATAAACTAAAAGAAGATCTTGATAAACTGTCAACAAAATTGAAACAAGGCAAAATAATCAAATTTAAGCAAGACCGTAATGACTATAGTAATTGTTCTATATATGGCTGGGGCAAGAAGGGGCACCTGACAAAAAGAAGAGTGTCTTTTAATCTTCCAAGCACTGATGATGAGAACTATGATGAAACTCATGTCACTAATGACCGTGACAAAATTGCTGATGTGTATGACAGAAATGCTTTTTTGGAATCTCGCCCCAGACAGCACAACCAACCTTACAAAAGAGGAAGAGGAAAACGCGGAGGGGTGGAAAGTGGCGGAACCCACTCTCAGGAACCACCAATCACAAGGAGCCGGTTGAAGCATCGGTAGTAACCAATATTTCAGACCTCCCCCTCTCTGATGACTGCGTTTCTGTCTTGTCCAAGGGTCTCTCATTTTCTCCTACAAACTCAGGTAGACCATTTGACACCAAAGTGGACCTCTATCGATTCTATAGAAGTCTACATTTGAAGGCCTGGTACTCCCAGAACGCACAGGGTGCAGCTACCTACTCAACCACCACGGTAAACTCTTCTTTTCGGCCCAAGTCTACTTTTTCACCTTGTACCACAAATCCCATATTGACTACTTTCACCAAAAAGGTGTCCTATGAAGTAGAAAAGCTTTACAGTAAGCAAAAAAAGATCACCCAGCATAATCTTACACAAAATGAATCTCAAGCACTTAAGTGGCTTTCGGAGAGAGATGATATAATCATAAAAAGTGCTGATAAGGGTGGTGCTGTCTGTGTGTGGGACAAGAAGAAGTATATAAGTGAAGCTCTTTGCCAACTAGACAACACTCAGTATTACTCAAAGCCCTCATCCAATCCAATGAACACTATAAGAAGAGAGCAGGAGCAATTGCTTAATGAGGCAAAATTACATAATTGGATTACTGAGAGAGAATATGAGTTTTTGCTTTGTCAACACCCACGTTATTCTACTTTTTATATGCTCCCCAAAGTCCACAAGGATCTGGAAAATCCACCTGGCAGACCGATAATCAGCGGGAATGATTCAATAACAGAACCTGCTTCCAAGTTTGTGGATTATTTTATCAAGCCATTTGTGGCAGATTTACCTTCTTATATTCAAGATACTACACAGGTTTTAAAGAAAATTGAACAAATAGGTAACATAGGCTCCTGCATTATGGCCACAATGGATGTGGAGTCCCTATACAGCAATATTGTACATAACGAGGGTTTAGAGGCTTTGAAACACTATCTCTCATTCAGACCTGAACATTTGATGCCTCCCAGTGACTTTATAGTGCAACTTACTGAGTGGACTTTAAAGAACAACATCTTTCTCTTTCAAGACAAATTGTATAGACAAGAAAAGGGGACTGCAATGGGTGCTTGTTTTGCTCCCAACTATGCCAATCTGTTTCTAGGCTTATGGGAAGAGCTCTATATATTTTCCCACGTCAACCCTTTTAAAGATAAAATCTTGTGGTGGGGTAGATATATTGACGATGTGATTTTGATGTTCTCAGGTTCAGAAAAAGAACTTGTAGACTTCCATGTATATGTTAATAGCTTAAATGAGAACCTAAAATTTAGTCTGGACTATGATTTACACACTATTAACTTTCTTGATCTACGGATCTCAAAAGATAATGAGGGATTCTTACATACATCTATCTTCAGAAAGTCAGCAGATCGTAATACCTTGCTGCATGCTAATAGTTTTCATTCCCCATGGCTTATTGATAACATACCCTTTGGACAGATCCAGAGACTAAGGCGTATATGTGATTCAGATCAGGATTTCCAGTATCAGTCTTTGGATATGCAGCGGCGTTTTCAACAAAGAGGTTATCAAACAAAAACTCTTGTTCAACCTCATAATCGAGCCCAATCACTTGAAAGGAAGAGCTTGCTTCAGTCTAGACCCAATAGAGTATCAACACAGAAACCCTATTTTGTCACTCATTACAGCAAGGAGGCTGTCCAGATTAAACACATTATAAAGAAAAACTGGAACATTATTGAATGTGACCCGACTTTACGGGAAATATTCACGGAACCCCCTGGAATCAGTTTTAGGAGGGCCCCCACACTTAAGGACAAGCTAGTAAGAAGTTACCTCCCTGCTCCTAAACGTGAAACTTGGCTTCGTCAACCCAAGGGTAACTTTCCTTGTGGTAATTGTAATTATTGTGAGAATATTGCTAAAACTGACAAATTTATGGATGTTTTTAGCAATAAGACTTACACTATTAATAGTTTTATAAATTGCAATTCTACCCATGTTGTTTATCGTTTAGAGTGTACTTGTGGCTGTTTTTATATAGGCCTTACTAAAAGGAGACTAAGAGACAGGGTAGCTGAACATAGATATGCCATTCGGACTGGAAATATGAACTATCCAATGGCCAAACATTATATAGACGCAAAACATGGGAGTGATTCGACCCTAAGAGTAGTGGGCATTGAGGCTGTTCGCCTGGATGCCAGGGGTGGGGATATCATCAAACGCCTTAAACAAAGGGAGACATATTGGATCTATTCCTTGAGGGCCACCAGTCATCCAGGTCTTAATGAAGACTTTGACCTCTCACCTTTTTTGTAAAGGTTGTGTCTCAATAGGGACAGTGTATTGTTGTCCGTGAATGTTGACTGTTCTTTTAATGTACTGTAATGCCCATAATAATATTTTTCTCCTGTTGTTTTAGAACTATCTTGACAATGAATTCAGAACTAGCCTCTACACATTTATTGACTTTAGGGATATAATTGTGTGGAGTACACAAGATGTTTGTATTGGTGTTACTCTTTTTTTTTCCACTTGGAGATCCCTTATCTTGTATTTGTATGGTTTGACCTTTGGTATTAGCCATTATCTGAACTATTGCCTCTAGTGGCCAAAAATTGTGTTGCAAGTGCCAGACTGGCACACCTGAAACCAATGCAACTATAAGTATTGCGTGATTCTGTCTGTTTGTTACCAACACCCTGATGAAGGCCAATGGGCCGATACGCGTTGGTGTTTTAATGCTTTAGCCCAACTATTAAAGGCTTTTTAACTTTTGCATCCTATTGAATGCCTGGACTTGGATTTTTTTCCAAAATCTTTTTCTATGAGCAAAACACTGTTTTTTTTTTTTTTTTTTTTTTTTTTTTTTTTTTTTTTTACAATAAATAAAAATAAATAAATAAATAAAAAACTGAAGCACACCACAAAAATTAAATGAAACTCGACATATAGCCAATTTTCCTTACAAAGGTAAGGAAATTAATTATGTTGATGTTGGGTCTCTGCAGAAATGATAATAAAAGCCATAGCATGCCTTCCTTTTTTACTGGGCTGACATCAACTAAACCCATTTAAGGTTTTAACAAAAGTCAGAGAGGTGAAGAACCTTGTTCTCTCTAATGAGCATGGGTAACAACAGAGGCGTGAAACACTTCACATCACCAGCAATGATATTTCCTGTCATCAAAACAAAAAGGACATATACTGTAGGCTACATTCACACAGTAGCAGAATATGGTTTTGAGTCTGTATTTGAGTCCTTAATACGGCTACGTTCACACACAGTATGGATATTGGTGATAGTAACCATTGTATTCTGTAACCCAACTCACATCTGTAATTTTTCAGGACTCACAATCACATTCTCAGAAAACCTGTGCGGCTTGTTAGGAATGTTGTTGTGACAAAATGTATTAAGACTTTTCAGTTTTATGGACGTCCTCATCTTGGATATTACTTCGGTCATTGTTGCTATGGTTACTGGTTATGAATACAGTCTTGACTTCCATTGCACATTCAGACAGTATTCGAGATGCTACTGTAAGCTGCTGTGTGAGTGGGACATTTTGAGACTTCTGTAAGTAAATGTGGTTGTCAGTCCCAGCTGACAGTGTGAACGCAGCCATACAGAGTGCAATGACACTTACTCATCTCAAAAACTTACTTATGGTTTATGTTATTTTGATTATGTTTTAATTTTATTTGCCTTTACTTCTTGAACTACAAACATAAAAATGTCTTTGTAAATGGACACCATACACTAAAAAACAATAAAGCACTGCTAGTTGAATGGATCCTGGAAGAGCCTCCATTTCTGTTAGAGCCCAGTTCAGTGATTTAATTGTATACATCAGAGGTCTTCAACCATGCTTCGGGAGAACCAGGGTGAACTCTAAACAGTATTTTTTTGCGCACTTGAAAGGCAATTCAGGAAGGGGTCACCATTTGTTGGGGCATTCAAAAAAAAAATCCCTGAATCCCTTCGTGAACGACCACTGTACTAGACCATTATCGAATGGTACATGACATGGTCACTACAAGTATGTATTTTGATTATTTAGGGTCAGGTGACCCAAGATAGAGTCCTCATGATTCATTTTAAAGCTATAGACAAAGGGAGAGTTCAAGTGTTTTATCATGATACATTGCACACTTTTTTGTCATGCATAACAAATTAAGTTTTTTAGGTAAGAAATGTGTTTAATAGTAGGTATGTTAAATGTGACTACCTGCAGGGTGCAAAGCAAGTTTTATAAAGTTGAGAGTAGAGAGGGAACACACATACAAATATAATTTATTTTGAAAAATTATTTCAATTCAAGTTTATTTGTATAGCGCTTTTTACGATACAAATCATTGCAAAGCAACTTAAAGAAAATTAAGTTTCTACATATTTAGTAGTAGCTTATAAGTGTGACTGACAGTTTATGTGCGTATGATTTTCAGAAAAATGAATACAAGACGTAGTAAACCAGACAATGAACACTATTAACAGCGATTATTATATGATGCAATCACACTTGTAGCAATATTTGTTAGTTCTGTATGTTGTTTCAGGGTTAGCATCATCTGAGGTCCTCTGAGGGGGTCAGCATCATCTCTTCTCAGGTGTTCTGGATCCAGACTGGAGCTTGTGTAAATCCTAGTTACCAAAGTAAAAGTTGCCAAACTAAAAAATAATGATTAATTCAATTGATCAGATACAACTGCAGTCACAAATTATCAGATGCTGAATTAGAATCAGATGAATTATCAGACTATTTGAATGTTTGGCGAAAGAGATGTGTTTTTAATCTAGATTTAAACAGAGAGAGTGTGTCTGAACCCCGAACATTATCAGGAAGGCTATTTCAGAGTTTGGGAGCCAAATGCAAAAAAGTTCTACCTCCTTTAGTAAACTTTGCTATCCTAGTTAGGTACACAGGAGTTAACCCATTTAGGGCCTTATAGGCAAGTAATGATAATTTGTAACTGATACGGAACTTAATAGGTAGCCAGTGCAAAGACTGAATAATTGGGGTAATATGAGCATTTTTTCTTGACCTGGCAAGGACTCTAGTTGTTGCATTTTGGACTACCTGTAGCTTGTTTATTGAAGATGCTGGACAACCACCAAGAAGTGCATTACAATATTCCAGTCTAGAGGTCATAAATGCATGAACTAGCTTTTCTGCATCAGAAACAGGTAACATATTTCGTAGCTTGGCAATGTTTCTAAGATGGAACAATATAACATATTGCTGTCAAATATAACACGCAGATTTTAGACTGTAGAGGAAGTAACAGTACACAAACTGTAGTCTACGTAGTAGTGTAGTAAAACAGAGGAGTCCAGAGACGATAGCAGGTATAGTCTTGTTTAATGAGTAAATAAGGATGTGCCACAAGGCTGACAAACAGAACTGAAAATTCACAAAAAGTAACTCAGGGTGCTTGAGAGCTTCTTCAAAATGGTAATGGAAATCCGGGTGGCTCTTGAACAGAGAGATCAGGGGTGCTGGCGAGATTCGAAGTTCTCTGCAACCCTCTACGAAGACCGCTGGGTACAGCACAGAAGAGGTAAACACAACAGCAAAACTGAGGCTCTATGTGTAACACTGCTTAGACAGGACTAGACAGGACTAGACAGGACTAGACAGGACTAGACACGACACGACACGACACGACACGACACGACACGACTACAGTGACGTCATGGTTACGCTCAGCTCCGTGCATCTAGGTTAAACAATAATCCGACAACACAGACACAAAAAAGAGGGCTAGATATAGCGAAGACAAAAGAGGCAGATAGAGAACAGGTGTGATGATGAGAGAATGAAATCCAGCTGACAGTAATGAGGGGTTGATAGAGAGTAAGAGTGAAAGTAGGACATAAAACAACCAGCAGAGGGAGGCAAGGGATGAAAAAAAGAGAAGGAAAGAGCCAGGATCATGACAAGTAGATTGTGTGTACTTTTTTTGGTCCAATAATTAATTTCTCTGTCTTATCCGAATTTAATAGGATAAAATTAACACACTCTGTTAGCTTAGATAATTTAGAAGTTTCATCTGGTCTCATTGATATATATAGCTGAGTATCATCAGCATAGCAGTGGAAACTAATCCAGTATTTTCTAATAATATTACGAAGGGGCAACATGTATATTGAAAATTGAAGAGGACCTTGGATGGATCCTTGTGGCACTCCATATTTTACTGATGATAAATGAGATGACTCCCCATTTAAGTAAACAAAATGGTAGCGATCGGATAGGTAGGATCTAAACCATCTTAGAGCCTGCCCTTTAATACCTGTATAGTTTTGTATTTGATCTATGACTATGTCATGATCTATGGTATTGAACGCAGCACTAAGATCAAGTAAAACAAGCAATGAGATGCAGCCTTGATCTGATGCAAGAAGCAAGTCATTTGTAATTTTAACAAGTGCAGTTTCTATGCTATGGTGGGGCCTGAAAACTGATTGAAATTCTTCATACAGATCTTTTTTTTTTTTTTTTGCAGGAAGAAGCACAATTGAGCAAGCACAACTTTTTCTAAAATTCTAGACATAAATGGAAGATTTGAAATGGGCCTGTGGATATGCTCGGCCTTAGCAGTTTTTAGAGCCTGTCTATTGCTGGACATACAGTTCTAAAAAGTTCGTTTTTCTCCATTTGTGCTCAAGAGTACAAGTTTCTTTCTTGAGAGAGTGAGTATTACTGTTATACCAGGACACAGTAAATTTTTCTCGAACCCAGTGGTTTTCAACCTGTGTTCCGTGGGTCGCGGTGGTATTGCAAGTGGGCCGCCAATTACTATTAAAATAAATGATAATATTGTTAATATATGTAAAAATGTCTTAGTCATAACATAATAACATAATTTCATATATATAATTAAATAACAAAAAATATATATTAAACTGTTACTATGCTTCCACTAGTCGAGCTCGCTGATTGGTTTAAGAATAAACCACCAATTTATCTTAGATTTTTTTGCTGCATATGCTACAGAACAACAAATTCAAACGTGCATATATGGCTACCAACAGGCTCGATATATAAATAGCTGTCAACGTGTCCCTCCTGACTGCTTGCTCCGATGACTGTCTATCCACTGCCGAGCTCTGCCTGGATCTGGTTTTCCCCTTTTTGTTGAGCAGTGTCAGCCCGAGTTATTTTCTGTTAATTTCCAGTTCATTCTAGGGCTGTGTGATTAATCAAAATCGTCATAAAATCTCAATTTGAGCATCCCGATTTTTTAATTGCTTTATAGCACGATTTTCCACGGCCCTGACAGGACAGAACAGACTGGGCATATGCCTACCGGCTTCACACATTGTCTGTGATGCACCTTTTTTCCGAGCCCATGTTAACGGATCAGAGCGTTCAAACTGCACGCGGTAAAAGGCTAGAAATAAAAATGTGCGAAAAAAAATAATCTAACACATGAGCATAGAGAGAATTGTGAGTGCACAGGACACAGTTTAAGTGAGAGGAGACACATTTTAAGTGCGCGCACTCTCTCCAGGCAAGCACGTCTGGTATTGTGACAGAGCAAAGGAAATCTGGGTGTGAACAGAGATTCGCGTTCGTGCAGTATTTTAATGTGCTTTTACGTTACAATAATGTGCTCTCGCTGCTGCTTCTGCACTGCATACACATACTGTATAAGCACTGCAAACGGAGTATGTGTGAACCTGCATAATGAGCTCTATAAACAATGCATGGCAAAAAAGAAAAAAAAGTCCCTGGACACGGGATTTATTTATTTATATATATTTTTTGCCATAAGTCTATTAATTTTGTTACCTTTACTATAGTAATATTTTTGACTTATGTTTGTTCTAGTGACATTACATTTTTTTGATAACGCTGTAATTGGTTTTCTTTTGGAAATATGTTTCAAATTCATCCTGAATGCATTTATGACTGTAAATCATATTTGTGTGTGTGTCACAATCGTGATTAAAACTGAAGTCGCAAAATTGATCAAAGAAATCGCAATAGTTTTTTTTTTGTTTTTTGTCCATATTGCACAGCCCTAGTTCATTCAATAAAATACAATTAACAATCTAGCTTCTGAGTACTAAGTTATTCACCCAACAATAGCAGAGTAAGTTTTTTATTAGTTTTTTGCAGTGGGCCACGCAGACATATGTGTTTGGTTGTGTGGGCTGTGAGTTGAAAAAGGTGGTGAACCACTGAGTTAAGCTTCACAGACCATATTGCTACAACGACTCGGTCCTGCAGATTTGCCTTATACAACATTAAGAAGATTGGACCCTTCCTGTCAGAGCAAGCCACCCAAATTCTTGTCCAAGCTCTTGTTCTCTCCAGACTGGACTATTGTAATGCTCTCCTGGTGGGCCTTCCTGCATGTACCATCAAGCATCAAGGCTCTGCAACTGATCCAGAATGCAGCAGTAAGGATTGTCTTCAATAAGCCAAAAAAAACCCCACACGTTACTCCTCTACTCATCAGGTTACACTGGCTACCAGTAGCGCCTCAAATTCGGCATCAAATTCAAGGTATTGATGCTTGCCTACAAGATGACCACTGGCACGGCACCAACATACCTAAACTCACTAGTTCAATCTTATTTGCCCTCTAGAAGTTTGCACCTTGCAAGTGTACGACGCCTTAAAAACGCAAAAATCACTATCACTGACCTTTTCCTAGACCGTGCCCAGCTGGTGGAATGACCTCCCAATCTCTCCTTTAAAGTCTTTCCTCATTTAAAATAAACATCTAAAGACTCATCTTTTTCGCCAGCACCTAACCAACTAATGCAAGGACTTACCTTTTGTTTTCATTTTCTTTGTGAAAAAAACAACAACAACAACCTGGCTACGTGTTCTGTACTAGACTAACTGAGTCTTGTCATGGCACTTGTATACTGTTGTTGTTCTCTTGTAGGTCTGACTGCTTCTATTGTTTTCATTTGTAAGTCTCTTTGGATAAAAGCTTCTGCTAAATGATTAAATGTAAATGTTAATACTCAAATATCAAAATTATTTTTTTTCTAACAATTTTCTAACAATTTTCCTAAACTCTTAACACACCAACACACTTACAACACACAACTGACAAAACAATTAATTTCATGTTCAAAATCACACATTAAAACTGAACTCAACTTCAACACACATTTTCAAATTACAATAATACCCTAACACATTACTATCACGATCATTAGATGGAGTGCCCATGAACTTCAGTAGAGGGCACTCCACTCAGGACCATTCCACCCATCAACCACCAGATGTCACTTGGACACTAGCACCTCTCATACTGTTGCACCACACCCAAACTACATTCCCCATGAGTCACTGCATCACAATCACCTTGCCACACCTGCACCTCATTCATCAGCCAATTCCCTTGCCACACCTGCACCTCATTTACACACACATAAAAGCAGCACAATCACTCTCACTAACTGCGAAGTCTTTTTTTAGCCTGTCTAGCATTTCCGAGCGTTTTCCCTTGTGTTTGTTTTTCCCGTGTCTGATCTTGGATTGTGTTACCGACTGATTCTCTGCTGCCTGCCCCAACCTCCGTTTGTTACCGTTAATGATTCTGGGTATCCCTAACACACCTGACGCCGTTCCTGATCTCTGCCTGTATGACCATTCTCTTAATAAAATTCTGCACATGGATCCGAATGCCTCTGACTCCCTGTTACAGAAGACTTAGCCATATCAGGATCCAGCAGCCCGGTATCCCCTTGTCACTGAGGTATCGGTTCCGGTTTCAATGTCAGCATATCACCAATCCAGCCTAACCACAGATCCAGTCGACCAGCTGTTAAATCTAAGGCAAGGAGATCGATCTATTGAGGACTATGTTCAACAGTTCTGTGAATTGGTATATCGAGTTCCTCTAGATGATGAAGTCTTGTTTTAGGATTTATTCAGTTTTGGACTCAATGAACCAGTAAAATCATTGTTACCTAGAGGGGAGTCTAATGGCAGCTTAAGGGACATAATGGACTTTGCACTCTTGTTATGTGGTTCTCCTTTCACTGTGGGAGAGGCAGAGGACTTTAAAGCCCCAAAATCACTGCACAAGTTGGCCGCCAGCCCAGCACCGCTGCACAAGTTGGCCGCCAGCCCAGTGCCGCTGCACAAGATGGTCGCCAGCCCAGCGCCGCTGCACAAGATGGTCGCCAACCCAGCCCCGCTGCACAAGATGGCCGCCAGCCCAGCACCGCTGCACAAGATGGCAGCCTCAGTTGAATTTCCAGAGTGAAGTCAGGTCCCCGTCGACTTTCCAGAGTCAAGTCAGGTCACCACTAAAACCCAAGAGTCAAGTGAAACAACAGTTAAACTTCATGTTTCTAGTCAGGTCACCGTTGATCAGGTCCCTGTTGATTTCCCGGAGTCTAGTTAGGTCACCGTTGACCATCCAGAGTCAGGTAAAGTCTCCACTGACCGTCCAGAACAAAGTCAAGTCACGACTAACACCCAAGAGTCAAGTGAAACAATAGTTAAACTTCATGATTCTAGTCAGGTTACCGTTGATCAAGTCCCTGTTGATATCAGGTCAAGTCTCCGCTGACCGTCCAGAGTCAGGTCAAGTCTCCGCTGACCGTCCAGAGTCAGGTCAAGTCTCCGCTGACCATCCAGAGTCAGGTCAAGTCACCATTAACACCCATGAGTCAAGTAAAACCACAGTCGATCTTCATGAACAAAGTCAAGTCACAGGCGATCTTCAGGAACCAAGTCAAGTCACAGGCGATCTTCAGGAACCAAGTCAAGTCACAGGCGATCTTCAGGAACCAAGTCAAGTCACAGTCGATCTTCAGGAACCAAGTCAAGTCACAGTCGATCTTCAGGAACCAAGTCAAGTCACAGTCGATCTTCAGGAACCAAGTCAAGTCACAGTCGATCTTCAGGAACCAAGTCAAGTCACAGTCGATCTTCAGGAACCAAGTCAAGTCACAGTCGATCTTCAGGAACCAAGTCAAGTCACAGTCGATCTTCAGGAACCAAGTCAAATCACAGTCGATCTTCAGGAACCCAGTCAAATTACCAAGGATCTACCAGAGCCTCGTCACATCTCAGCCACATTTCCATTGCCCTGTCACATCTCAGCCACGTTTTCATTGCCCTGTCACATCTCAGCCAAACTTCCAGAGCTCTCATCCTATTTTGTCATGGCCATGGAGGCCATCTATGAGCTCTCATTCATTCCGGTCATGGCTATGGAGGCCATCCACCAACTCTTTGTCTGTCCTGTCATGGCCACGGCCACGGAGGTCCTCCATGAACTCACCGCCTGCCCTGTCACGGCCACGGAGGCCAGCTACCATCTCATCACGGTCACGGAGGCCGCTATTAACCTGGTTATGTTCTCTGTTTCAGTCCAACCTGACAAGACTTGCCCTCCTGTGCCATCAACTCCACTGTGGTGGTCCTCTGCTCCGCCCTGGTGGGCTTATGTCTTGTCTGCTCGGCTGTGGTGGTCCTCTGCTACTCAGTCGATCTTCATGAACAAAGTCAAGTCACAGTCGATCATCAGGAACCAAGTCAAGTCACAGTCGATCTTCAGGAACCAAGTCAAGTCACAGTCGATCTTCAGGAACCAAGTCAAGTCCACAGTTGATCTTCTTGAACCCAATCAAATTACCAAGGATCTACCAGAGCCTCGTCACATCTCAGCCGCATTTCCATTGCCTTGTCACATCTCAGCCAAACTTCCAGAGCTCTCGTCCTATTCTGTCACGGCCATGGAGGTCGTCTATGAGCTCTCATTCATTCCGGTCATGGCTACGGAGGCCATCCACCAACTCTTTGTCTGTCCTGTCATGGCCACGGCCAATTAGGTCCTCCATGAACTCACCACCTGCCCTGTCACAGCCACAGAGGCCAGCTACCATCTCATCACGGTCACAGAGGCCGCTATTAACATGTTTATGTTCTCTGTTTCAGTCCCACCTGACAAGACTTGCCCTCCTGTGCCATCAACTCCACTGTGGTGGTCCTCTGCTCCGCCCTGGTGGGCTTATGTCTCATCTGCTCGGCTGTGGTGGTCCTCTGCTCCGCCCTGATGGGCTTCTGTCTTGTCTGCTCGGCTGTGGTGGTCCTCTGCTCCGCCCTGGTGGGCTTCGGTCTTGTCTGCTCAGCTGTGGTGGTCGTCTGCTCCACCCTGATGGGCTTCTGTCCCCTCTTCTAAGCTGTGGTGGTCGTCTGCTCTGCCCTGGTGGGCTTCTGTCCCCTCTTCTCAGCTGTGGTGGTTCTCAGCTCCGCCCTGGTGGGCTCCCACGCCACCTGCTCTGCCTTGGTGGACCCCTGTTCCCGAGTTAGGCCCATGGCGGGCCCCTGTTCCCATGTTAGGCCCATGGCGGTCCCCTGTTCCCGAGTTAAGCCCATGGCAGGTCCCTGTTTCCCCTGTCAGGCCCAGGAAGGGCCCCTGTTTCCCATGTCAGGTCCAGTACAGGCTCCTGATTTCCATGTTAGGCCCAGTTCCGCCTGCACTGCCCCGGTCCCTGGCCACTGCACATCCACATGGACCTGTCCCTCCGTCCCTCCCCCTATTCTCCTTCAACAGGAACATTTACAGTAGTCAATCATGGCACAATATCATAACAACATCAATATCAAATGTAATTACAGAAACTGCATTATTTTAGGTGACAGGTCGGCCTTATACAATAGACAGTATGATGCATTGGTCATAGATTGTGTTTTTTTTTTTTTACCATCGCTATGACAGTTTTTTCAATACATTTAACAAGTTTCCTAAACTCTTAACGCACCAACACAGCTAAAACACACAATTGGCAAAACGGTTAATTTCACGCTCAGAATCACACATCCTAAACTAAACCCCAAAACTAATTGTCAAAATACAATAATAAACTAACACAATACACTGTGTCTAAAAAAACACTTCAAAAATGTTTCAAAATCAAATAATTATTCAAAACACTAACACATGTTCTCTTCCAACAGGAACATTTAGTCAATCATACCACAATGACAATAAAACACTATCATCCGCTGAAATAACAGAAACTACATTATTTTATGTGTTAGGTCTGCCCTTATACAATAGACAGTATATTCTATTGACCATAGATTGTGTTTTACACTGTAGTTTCTTTTGAAGCCTCTCTACATTTTTGTTTTGTTGGGTTTAGTAAATGCATGCATTTTGTTGATTTTGCTGCAGAAATTCAGTGCAAAAATTGAATGACCATCTCAGAGTAGCTTTATAGAATGAACGGTATATGGGGGAACAAAGACGGACAGAATTGCTGCAGTTGCAAAGGCTTTATTTGCAACAGGACACTAGAAAAGTAAAGAAAACAAAAAATACAAGAAAAAGGTGCAATACATCTGTCATTTGTTTATAATTTATGTCATT
The DNA here is from genome assembly GCF_003368295.1 of Carassius auratus. Lineage (NCBI taxonomy): Eukaryota > Metazoa > Chordata > Actinopteri > Cypriniformes > Cyprinidae > Carassius > Carassius auratus. The sequence continues at coordinate 375,216 of NC_039298.1, forward strand.
ATGTGAAAATACAAAATGTACAGAACAGAAAAATCCACAGTAGAATAAAAAGTAAATAAATAAATGTGATCTAATCTGCCCAAACTTCTACATTTGGCCACATGTTCGCATCCACATCACACCTGATATCTTCTCTGGCAAGGCATCTGGGGAATTTTCTTTTGTTATGCCTTATCCACTTCTGGTATTGTTCAGCTGGCTCATTGTTGATGTCTTGGCATACAGCATCCATTGTAACCTGGCATCTCCCTCGGTGGGGTTGAGGAAAAGGGAGTAAGGGTCAAGGAAAAGAGACATCATTGACACTGCTCTTAGAATGGTGGAATGCACATTGTTCCATGTGATCACATTGGCAAGTGGTCTCCTACCTGTCCCCTTTCGCTGGCACCAGTCTTTGGTACAGATCTTCTGAAATCTCACATTTATGCAGGAGTGCAATTTTCCACAAAAGATCAGCCCACACAGGTCCTCTTTTACTGTATACAAAATGATAGTTAAAGGCAGTTCATCATTGAATTCAGTGATGTCATCTCTGTTCAGTTTAAATAGTGTCTGTGCATTTATTTGCAATCAAGTCAACGATATCGCTGTAGATGAAGTGACCCCAACTAAGCAAGCCAGAGGCGACAGCGGCAAGGAACCGAAACTCCATCGGTGACAGAATGGAGAAAAAAACCTTGGGAGAAACCAGGCTCAGTTGGGGGGCCAGTTCTCCTCTGACCAGACGAAACCAGTAGTTCAATTCCAGGCTGCAGCAAAGTCAGATTGTGCAGAAGTTTCCTGTGGTCTTGTCCTGGTGGTCCTCTGAGACAAGGTCTTTACAGGGGATCTGTATCTGGGGCTCTAGTTGTCCTGGTCTCCGCTGTCTTTCAGGGATGTAGAGGTCCTTTCTAGGTGCTGATCCACCATCTGGTCTAGACACGTACTGGATCCGGGTAAGTGCAGTGACCCTCTGATCTGGATACAGACTGGATCTGGTGTCCAGGTTGACCTCGGAATAAGACAGAAACAGACAAATATTAGCGTATATGCAATTCTTCTAATGATGTAGAAAGTACGGTGTTATGTGAAGTGTTTCCGGTTCCAGTTTACCTAATTAATGCAGCCTAAAAATCCTTTAACGGATTTGGATATTACAGTTTTTTTCAGTCGCTAACAAGCATTTGTCCAAGCAGTTGTCACATTTTCAAAACTCTAAACACAATTAGCACAGCATCTGTCTATTGTGGCCATACCATTCACACATTTCATGTCGTTTTCACACAATATGGAGTCATTGAACACATTTCCACAATGCTTACATTCTCTGAACAGACAAGCTATACCTCCCAACAAAATTATGGATCGTTTTTGTAGTATTTACAAATGTTATCACACAACATCCCACAATAGCAAAAACAATGTTCCAAACCTTAGATACAGTATAAAAACCTCTGCTTCTGCAATGATATCAGTTCAAAAACAATATATCTTAGCTGATTTATGTTTTGTAAATTGGGCCAACCACAACTGATTCCAATCTGGCTTAGACTCAATGGCAGGGGTTATTTTTTCTATTACATTGACACTTATACAATAAAAGGAGGACTTTGAAGAATGATATTTTTGGAAACAGAAACAGAAAAAGACAAACACTGTAATGTATGGACGAGGAAGAGTAAGAGCAAGGGGCCCAGGGAGAAGAGCAGGCCCAGTGAGAGGAGCAGTGAGAGGAGCAGGAGCAGTGAGAGGAGCAGGAGCACTGAGAGGTGCAGTGAGAGGAGCAGTGAGAGGAGCATGAGCAGTGAGAGGAGCAGTGAGAGGAGCAGTGAGAGGTGCAGTGAGAGGAGCAGGAGCAGTGAGAGGAGCAGTGAGAGGAGCAGGAGCAGTGAGAGGAGCAGTGAGAGGAGCAGTGAGAGGTGCAGTGAGAGGAGCAGGAGCAGTGAGAGGAGCAGTGAGAGGAGCAGTGAGAGGAGCATGAGCAGTGAGAGGAGCAGTGAGAGGAGCAGTGAGAGGTGCAGTGAGAGGAGCAGGAGCAGTGAGAGGAGCAGTGAGAGGAGCAGGAGCAGTGAGAGGAGCAGTGAGAGGAGCAGTGAGAGGTGCAGTGAGAGGAGCAGGAGCAGTGAGAGGAGCAGTGAGAGGAGCAGGAGCAGTGAGAGGAGCAGGAGCACTGAGAGGTGCAGTGAGAGGAGCAGTGAGAGGAGCATGAGCAGTGAGAGGAGCAGGAGCAGTGAGAGGAGCAGTGAGAGGAGCAGGAGCAGTGAGAGGAGCAGGAGCACTGAGAGGTGCAGTGAGAGGAGCAGTGAGAGGAGCATGAGCAGTGAGAGGAGCAGTGAGAGGTGCAGTGAGAGGAGCAGGAGCAGTGAGAGGAGCAGGAGCAGTGAGAGGATCAGTGAGAGATGCAGGAGCAGTGAGAGGAGCAGTGAGAGGAGCAGGAGCAGTGAGGTGCAGTGAGAGGAGCAGGAGCAGTGAGAGGAGCAGTGAGAGGAGCAGGAGCAGTGAGAGGAGCAGTGAGAGGAGCAGGAGCAGTGAGAGGAGCAGTGAGTGATTGTTTTTATCCCCCCCCCCTTTTTTATTCTGGCCTTTTTGCTATTGTTGTTTTTTTTGTTCAGAATGCTCTTATGTGTTTTATGGATTTTTTGTTCACTGTAAGCAATACTGTCAAACCTTTTCTGTTCTATCATACCGTGTTTCTACTGTACCTCCTGCAGTAAGCAGTAAAGGAAAAAAATAGCTTTTTACTGGAATGCTTGAATGTGAACATTACTGTACATTTGGACATGCAGTTCCTAACCAAGAAATTTAGTGTAAAACAGTGAATTGCATGTTTTGCATGCAAATACCTGTAAAACTGAGACGGAAAAGTCTATGCAGTTTTAGTAATGTCAACAATAGCCAGTATTTTGAAACCTGGTGTACTTTGATTGACTGCATGTACCTTGTGAGGTGAAAACAAGTGTTATTCTTTGACAGAATAATTTAATTTTGAATCAGATTTCCAGTGTTTTGGTAAAGTTGGTGTGGGCAGAGAAAGATGTGTTCTATTTTGAAATGAAGATTTAGTATATATTTAACAAAATGTGTTTTTGAGAAGGAAATTATCCATTTGGCCAATTGTGTTTTGTAGGTGTGAGTCTGTGTTAAGAGTTTAGAAAAAGTATCTGAAGTATGGTTAAGCGCTTGTTAGCGATTGAAAAAAACTGTAAAAGCATATTAGTATGTTATGTGTATGCCAGGTTAAAGAGATGGGTCTTTAATCTAGATTTAAACTGCAAGAGTGTGTCTGCCTCCCGAACAATGTTAGGTAGGTTATTCCAGAGTTTAGGCGCCAAATAGGAAAAGGATCTGCCGCCCGCAGTTGATTTTGATATTCTAGGTATTATCAAATTGCCTGAGTTTTGAGAACGTAGCGGACGTAGAGGAGTATAATGTAAAAGGAGCTCATTCAAATACTGAGGTGCTAAACCATTCAGGGCTTTATAAGTAATAAGCAATATTTTAAAATCTATACGATGTTTGATAGGGAGCCAGTGCAGTGTTGACAGGACCGGGCTAATATGGTCATACTTCCTGGTTCTAGTAAGAACTCTTGCTGCTGCATTTTGGACTAGCTGTAGTTTGTTTACTAAGTGTGCAGAACAACCACCCAAAAAGCATTACAATAGTCTAACCTTGAAGTCATAAATGCATGGATTAACATTTCTGCATTTGACATTGAGAGCATAGGACGTAATTTAGATATAATTTTGAGATGGAAAAATGCAGTTTTACAAATCATGTGATTGAAAAAAAACTCAACACCTGAGTGCGGTTCCTACAGTAGATGGGAATCAGCTGTGATTTATGTATTAATAAAATACAGGGAATGTATTTGTGTTTCAATTCACAATATGAACAGCTGTTCACTTTGACTTTAACCTATAAGTTAGTTTTAGAACATGATGTTATCTATTCTGACATACAGTATGAAAGCATTTGTAAATGTGACTGTACAATTTCATTGTTTTGGTCTTGGTTGAGCTTGTGTGTAAAAGAAGTTCAAGCATTTTAAATTGGTATTAACTGTAATGCCTTTTGTATAAAAGCAACAAGAAGTGTGTTAATTGTATAGCCTACAAAGACGGATGTTGTGCTAACCGTGTTAACAGTTTAGGAAACTTGTTAAAGGTTTTGAAAAAAACTGTCATAGTGATTGTAAAAAACTGTAAATGCAAAATGGTTAATCTAGTTGTTATAAACTGAAGATAATTTAGATCAACCAATGATAAACCATTTCTCTGAAATAGCTCAAAGGTTCATCTCATGAATCTTCAGTTGGAAAGCATATACTGTACAGAGGACAACACAAGAGTTACAAATTCTGAAAATTGACTTTTGTTTTCATCTTTGTGGCCATATTTGTTTTTCCTTTTCTATATCACAATGATGTTGTAAAAGCTTTATTTTTTACAGAACAGTATTAAGAATATAACTGGGAATTAAATCCAGTCTCTTTCAATCAATATCCCACATACAGTAATGTGTAAATCTGTACTTTGGAAATGGATATGTGGCATACATAAGCATATGGCATACTGTTCAATACAGTAACTGTCATCCAAATGTTGCCATAGTTTACATCACAACATTACTCCAGAGTACAGTTATATTGACAACATGACTAACCGATTTGACTGTCTTATCCATAAACTAGGACACAAGGACTTGTCATTCTGATGGCACTGACATGTTCATCTTCTCAGATATGTATTTTGATAAGGATTTTGAGATGGGCTTTTGCAGGTAATCCATCGTGTTTTGCTATTTGTACAAGTTGTTTTGAGAAATACACTTACTGTTTTGCAAATGTCAAGAATGATTTGAGAAATGTACCAAAGCGACTGAGAAAAACTGTACTTATAATTTGTCATTATGTGAAAATACTAAATTTACAGAACAGAAAAAGCCACAGTAGAATAAAAAATAAATAAATGTAATCTAATCTGCCCGGTCTTCTGCGTTTGGTCACATGGTCTCATCCACATCACACCTGATATCTTCTCTGGTAAGGCATATTGGGAAGTATCTTTTGGTATGTCTTCTCCTTCCCGGTATAGTTCAGCTGTGATGTCTTGGCATTCATCATCCATTGAATCCTGGAGGGACATCTGGAATCTTACAAATTCTTGTTATGTCTGCTCCCTTTACATAGAGTGCGCGACTGCAAAATCGAAAGTGAAAGTGAACATCGAGCTCTCATTCAAAAGAAATACGCATATTGACAGCGGCTCCCTGAAATAAAATTATATGAATTATTATAATGTGGCAGGGCAGGACAGGGCACACAAATCTCAGGGAGCGGAACACATGCTGCAGGAGTGAGTGTTAATGGTCAGAAATTCAGCGGGAGCAGAACTCGAAGGTCTCTAATAAAAAAAACGTACACAATGAATGGCACACAATGTAGAAAACAAAAGATGGATCCCCGACGTTTTGGGCGATTTAGAAATCCCAGCCCAGTTGAAAATACTGTGATACTTTTTTCAGAATTCTTTGATGAATAGAAAGTTCAATAACCATTTTTGTAACAATATGAATCAATGCATCCTTGCTGAGTAAAAGTATAAATGTGTGTCTCTTTTTAGTTTAAGTATTTATTTCTTTATCTTACTACAAGGTTTTGTGTAAAAAAAAAAAAAAAAAAAAAAAAAAAAAATATATATATATATATATATATATATATATATGAAAATTCAGCTTTGCCATCACAGGAATAAATAGCATTTTTAAATGTTTTCATATATATAACGAACAGTCATTTTAAATTGTAATATTTCTATATATTTTCTTATCCGGTAAATGCATGCTTTGTGAGCATACGTTCACACTGCAGGGCTTAATGCTCAATTCCGATTTTTTCGCAAGGCCGTTCACATTTCCAATTAAATGCGACCTTTTGTGATATCCTGTGTGAACGTGAAATGACCCAGAAGTGACCCGCATGCGCAGAAGACTACTCAACGGTGAACGACGTCACTCGTTGTTTGCGGAACTGCTAACATGGATGTCAACAACAGTGTAGTCAACAGCGGAGGTCTTTTTGCAATATTAAAGTTATTTTCCCAACGGAAACAGCACAATTACAATCTTCTCGTTTTAAGAAGAAAATTAAAAAGAAGAAGGACAGCAAGGTTTTTGGCCATGGCGTTTTGTGGAGCAGTGTTAGTAACGTCGGTACAGAGAAACGTGTGGTTGGAGTCGCAGCCAGGAGTGGTGAGCTACTGTGAGTGGCTCTTCTCGTTCCCGCCTACTACAACGCAGAATTAGTTTAATATATATATATATATATATATATATATATATATATATATATATATATATATATATATATATAGATACATACATACATACATACATACATAAATACATATATATATATATATATATATATATATATATATATATATATATATATATATATATATATATATATATATATATTTATTTTTATATATATTTTTTTTAAATAAAGAACTAAATACAGATATAACATATAGCGAGAACAAAGCAAAACAGAAAAAGAGAAGAAAAGAGGGGAAAAACATAGTAAAAAAAAGAAAGATAATTTAATGTAAACAGTTTTAGGGATTTACAGATGTCAATAGTCCTTAGAGCCTTTGTGTTTTTTGATAAAGAGATATATAGTCATATATTGTTCAAGTTCTTTCTTCAGTAGAAAGAGTTCAGGCTTTCTATTGGTGAATTTGCTCTTGTGTAGGCTATATGAAATTTTGCTACAAATAAAAACAGATTCATAAAATAAAAGGCATTACCATCTTTGTGATTAAAGTGATGAAATCCAAAAATAACATTCTTAAAATAAAGGTGAAAATCAGAAAATACACAATCAGCAATAAACTTTTGGAAGTCCCTCCAGAATTTGTAAGTGAATTCACATGACCAAATTTGTAAGTGAATTCACATGACCAAAATAAGTGGATAAATGTTTCAGGTTGCCCTTGGCAGAAAGAGCAGTTAACATTTATATTAGACTTGATAGATAATTTCTTGCAGGGTAGAATTTATGTATCAGTTTAAATGAAATCTCTTTAATTTTATTTGTTAATAAGAACTTCTAAGGTAAAGTCCAAACTTTTTTCCACTCAATATCAGCCACAAAATTAGACCAATAAAACGTGGCTGGTGGGATAGAAACTAGAGCATCTTGAAACATAGATCTTATCTTGGAGTTCAGACGCTTACCAGATGAAAAGCAAACCTTAGAAGACTGACACACATCAGGAGGAATAAATGATAAGGGAGGAGAGCTGTAGGAGCACCTGAATAACATGCACAGACCAGACGGGATAGCATCAAATACCACAGAAAATTCTCTAGACGTTATTGGTACATTATATCTCCTGAGAAATTCAGAGTAATTGTACAATAAGCCATCTTCCTTGAACAGTTGACTAACAAAAACAATTCCGTTGTTAAACCAATCATCCAAAAATAATGTTTAGTTTTTATAAACAATATTACAGTTATTCCAAATACAACTGCTTTGTGGAGAGAAATTATGTTTGTAAATCAATGTCCATGCTGTTGATGGAAATGAGAAAGTTTCAGCGGTATTTTTGGAATGCTATAATTGCATAGCAGCAGGAAGTTAAGGCCACCTAAGTTTGAGAATACGAAACGAGAAATAAAATGCCAAATGGATGTTGGGTTTTTCAAGTAGTTTTTGATCCAGTTTTTTTTTTGAAGGTGTTATTAAGTGCACCGAAATCGATGAAATTCAGACCACCTTTGTTACACCTTGTTAAAGTGACAGATTTTCGTAGGTAGTGGGTTTTATTCTTCCATAATAAATTGTGTAAGATTTTGTTAATTGATTTACAAGTAGTGTTATCAACATGTAAAGATTGAGCAGCATAGGTTATACGAGAGATTCCTTCAGCCTTTGAAAGCAGAACTCTGCCCTTCAAAGACAAGTCTCTCTGGAGCCAGTGATTAAGGATTTTTTGGGGTATTTTCTATAATGGGTATGAAGTTTATAGCACTTCTTGATTGCTCATTTTTAGTGATTTGAATACCAAGGTATGTAACAGAATTTTTACAAGTATTCCATGGATTGAGGCCGCCAAGCAGGCTTTAACAGGCAAAAGTTCACATTTATTTAGATTAATGGAGACTCCGGAGGCTTTAGAAAAGGATTGGATAGTGTCGACTGCCGCCAATACTTGAGATGCATCCCTAAGAAATAGAGCAGTGTCATCTGCAAGCTGGCTTATGAGTATTTCTCTGTTAGCAATGACCAAGCCCTTTAACGGACTAAGTTTGATGTGTAAACTAAGGAGTTGTACAGAAAGGAGAAATAGATACACTGACAGGGGGCACCCCGCCTCACTCCATGCTTCAGGGAAAATCTGGGGGAAATACCGCTAGCAAGCTTTATAGAACTATTACTATTGGAATATAACATCTGAACTGCATTGCAAAAGGATTAACCAAAGCCAAATTTATTCAAAGCTGTAATAATAAAATCATGTTCCAGGGTGTCAAAAGCCTTATAGAAATCGAGAAAAAGAATAAAACTGTCATCTTGCACAAGCTCTCAGTAATCCATTATATCTAAAATTAATCTTATGTTGTTAGAAATATGACGATTCTGCATGAAACCAGATTGACTCTCATCAATGACTGTATCTAAAATAGGTTTTACTCTATTTGCAAGGATCAGTGCTAGTATCTTATAATCATTATTCAGTAAAGAGATTGGTCATCAATTATCTAAGAGCAGAGGGTCCTTTCTTGGTTTCGGAATCAGGGTGATTAGTCCCTGACATAAAGTGGGAGGGAGTGCACCCCTATCAATGCTCTCCTTAAAGACTTCCAAAAGAAATGGGGCTAAGCTGTCAGAGAATTGTTTATAAAGCTCGGCAGTAAGGCCGTCTGTCCCGGGGGACTTGTTTAGCCTAAGATACTTTATAGCATCTGTGACTTCATTCAGGGAAATTACCCTGTCACAAAATTCACTATCAGCCTCACTCAGCTGGGTGATATTATTTACAGAATTAAACAAGGAAAAAGCAGCTTGAGGGCAATACTTGGAAGAGTAAAGTTTACTGTAAAAATTAGGGGTGTCACGATTCTCCAAATCCTCGATTCGATTGCATTTTCGATTCTAAGGTCACGGTTCGATTCGATTCTCGATTTTTACATTGAGACAGTCATGAAGCTCTGTGTTGCTCTGGATGTCCAGCAATCTGTAGTCAAGGCAACTAAATGTGCGCTGCTCAGACCTTCAATAACTTTCTCTTTTACATTATTCGGGAATCACCGTAGATGTGAGATGCGTTCTACTTGGGATTTCGTAGCGTGGCTCTAGCACGCTAATTAAATGCCTAAAACCGGAGTTTTCCACCACTGAATAAGGTCGCATGTCCGCGGCTATGAATACTCCTACCGCACGCGTAATTGCATTTGCACGAGTTGAGTTGCTTGGAAGTTTAATTCCAAATGAAGACGGAAGAGTAGTTTGTGTAGTTGTTGGTTTAACAGATAAATCTATGTTTTTGTGGTGCCTGCGGAGATGCCCTGCCATGTTAGTCGTGCTGCCAGTGAGAGAATATGGTACACGCACATAGCACAGCTTGAAAACTTTTTTTTTTTTTTTTTGTCGACAACGTTCACTGGAAATCCAAAATACTTCCACACCAGCGACTTCAGTGAAAGAGGAGGGGATTCGAGTTCTGTCGATGGGTCTCCTGCATCTGCAGTTGCCATGCTATCTTGAGTGGCTGTTAGAGGAGGTTGACTCGCAGCACTTCAACACGTTTTTTTTCCGCTTGGCAAGTAACCAGACGCAACATGGGGGTGTGGCAGCATCGACGATTCCATTTTTTAATTCGAAGTTTGAGACTGTGACTTAATTTCGATTGATTTCGATTTAAAATCGAAATCGTGACACCCCTAGTAAAAATCTGCACAATATTTTGCAATGGTGCTCTGATCATTAGAAATTGTCCCGTTAATATTCAATTTTATAATAGAATTAGTGTTGGATTGATGTTTCTCTAGTCTGAAAAAGTAAGCCGAATTCTGCTCACCTTCTTCAAGCCAATGTTTGCGAGACCGGACAAATGCTCCTTCAGCTTTGCGCTTATAAATCTCATCCAACCTATGCTGCCAGTCATTTAGTTCAGCCTTATCAGATTCGCTGAAAGCCTCTATCGGTTTGGAAGTTAAAAATCTTCTCTATCACCACTGTCTCCTCAGCCCTTCTTCTCCTCGCTACCTTAATGCAGTATTTTCTAAAAAAAAAAATTACCAAGTTCATATTTCACAAGCTCCCAGTTATTACAGAATATCTTTTCAGCTAAAGCTTTGCTCCAATAATGTTTTACCAGATTATGAACTTCGGTAATTACTTCTTTATGCTCGAGGATAGTACTGTTAAGCTTCCAATATGAGGACTTAGCACTAGAGGGGGAAGACAAAGGGACAGTTAAATGAATTGTTTTGTGATCTGAAAGTGGCATAGGAAAAATATCTGTTTTAATGCAGTTTCATAACAAGGTTCGGGAGGAGCACGTCAGATACTTAGCCTAATTAACACAGGTGGAGCCACTTAATATAATCAACCTTAGGGTATAAATACAGCTGAATTAGCCTACCTGTCTCCATTGATGGTTTGTCAGCATCCCGGTTCGCTCTGTCTGCCATCTTATCACAGACCCAATTTTTCTTCCACCAAGGAGATCCGTACCGGGGATTTTTCAGATCTTCTACTTTTGCTGATACCCATGATCATTAAACACGGCCGCTGAGCACCATCAAACGTTGTCGCGACAGCTGCTCTTTTCGCCAAGCCACACGTCTTGGCCAATAGACCATGCAAAGCTCGAGCTCGCCTCGGCTTAACACCACGATTGATCCGATCAAGACCGGGCTCTCCTTGAGTGCTGGAATCACACTTCAGTTCTTACCCACCGCGGCTCAGCCTGTCGCAGCGGCTTTTCCGACCGAGACGCAGTTTGAGGCTGCCTCATCTAGCGGCGCAGACCGCGCGTCGTAATCAATACATTTTCAGGTGAAGACTCTAAATACAGGTTCGCAGCTAGAAAGTAGTGCAGCAGCTGCATGGAGTTCTGATCACATACGTATACAGAAATTTCAGATCCGATTTGAGCCTCGGATGCGTTCCAGTATTTGATCTTCTGCGACTAGACCGTATGCGAACGCCCAACCGGATGTGATGTTTTCTAATCAAATCTATCGGTGCGAGGTAGAACTGCAAATAACGATTATTTTTTTCTGTCAACTAATCTAACAATTATTTTTATTACAATAAATAATTAATCTAATGTTCTTTTTTTAATTAGTCATTGAATCCTTTGGAGAACTTTACTAAAATATATACAACTTCTAATATAATATTTCAACCTTTATTCATTTTCAACCAATGTGGTCGAAGTTTTTACAGTATAAAATAATAAAGAGGCAAAGAAAATGATTTTACTATGGTAAATATGAATTTTTATTAAACCACAGTAGCCATAAATTTACAGTAGTCATGACATGTTCTTTAGCATCACAAACCATAAAATGTTGTCCGGGTTCTGCTATGGTTTAGCTTGGTTTCCAGAGATCTGGAGCTGATTCGGGGTAGCTCGGGGGTTTGTGACTGTTGTCTCGCAGCGCGCCGTCTTTTAAGGGGCCGTTCACTTATCACGTCATTTCCAATGTAGGCGCGCGATAAGCGTCGCACTCTTTTTTGCAGGCAAGAATATTAGACCTGAACCAGGAAGTTGGTCACCAGATCACACCGTAACCAGTTAAATCATAACCGGAGAGCGCCAAGATGTTGGTGAGGTGAGGTGCTCGCGCATCGCAGTTGTGCTGCCGTGGTACACCATATCGGTTTTGCACTGCGGTCAAGCCAGCCGCCAAGTAGAAAAGCACGGTCAATCTAGCCGCCACGTTATTTCCAGGGTCGCGTATAAACTGCGTATTACGGTAATACCGTCAGAGAACTGATCTGAATGGAGTGCTCTTCCAGCGAACGCTACTTTTTCCCCGAACACATAGTCCGTTACTGTCTGATGCTGAATACCAAAATAAAAAACCTCTAATACTCATATTACAAAATAAGAACAATAATATATGCTTGCTGCATCTCTACATTCGAAAAGCTATACAAATAAAAGTTCTAGAATGCACAGACAGAAAGTACAGTGTCAGCTGCATGCTGCTGCATCTACTTTCAAAAATCTATAAAAATTAAAGTTATAGATTGCACAGGCCACTTTCACCTCAGATTGAGAGTACACCTTGCCACAATGTCAGATGCATCGTTTCAGGACTGTCTGATGTGTAATTACAAAATAAGAGCCTCACAAATCTCATAAATGGGATGCTGCATCTATTTTCAAAAATCTATAAAAATCTAATTTATAGATTGCACAGGCCACTTTCACCTTCAGATTGAGAGTACACCTTGCCACAATGTCAGCTGCAACGTTTCAGGACAGTCTGATGTGTAATTACAAAATAAAAGCCTCCCACATCTAAAAAAAACTGCTGCATCTCTACTTTCAAAAATGTAAATTTAAAAAAGTTATAGATTGCACAGGCCACTTTAACCTCAGATTGAGAGTACACCTTGCCACAATTCAAAGCCCATATGAGATCTGGGATGACAAAAAACGTTGGTCCGACTCGCCCGTGTCTTGGCCACCAATCTGCTGGGGAGACATTTATTCTTATTTAATAGAAACCCCTGGACCCTTCACTCATGAAAGATTAAAGGCTTTCAAAAGTCTGAAGGCCTATGATTATTTTGTTTCTCAAAAAGTTGGGCCAATCTTTTCTGCCAAACAGAAAGCAGTGATCGTGCTAAAAGCAGAGGTTAGACCTGGCCAAGCAGAGTCACAGCATGATTCGCATCTCCCGTGGGTGATCGCCAGAGAGAACGGCGAAATAATCACTGCTCACTGCGACTGCAAAGCCGGGTAAGTCTTCATTGATCAGTGTTCTTATTTACTTATTTAAAGTTTAATTGTTGAACTTTAAATGAAATCCTCTATTTTTTCACCATTGACCGATATCCAGATCATTTAGATAGATAACTTCCGTGTGCAGATGCAGCAAATTTTTCACAAGACAAGCGAGATGACCGTAGTACCCGATTACATGAACTAGCTGTTTTAAATATAATAATTTCATATTTAACATCAGTTTATCAGTGCATCTGAAAGTATATTCTTTTAGACTATCGGTGATTCCATAGGCTCTCTTTCTTTCACCCGCATGGTTTAAAACAGCAAAAAGTCATGCCATGACAAGAACAGAATCTCTGTCTTCCTCCACCCAAGCACGATTACATACGTATACGTATCGTCAATCTCACGCACTGACAAGATGACGATTGACAATGGCCATATCGCTGATTAATGGCACTCATCTGAGGTACACTGGCACAGGAAATTCTATTTATTTTTTGTACACTTAAATTTTCAAATACAGTGACTGCACCAAGATTTTCTGACTTTATATCGGAAGCAGCTCATTGGATTCGTTAAACAATTATGCAGTAATCCTCATAGCATCTACCCTTTAGACAACCAAATTGTTCTTAGTATTGAACCCCTGTCAGGCACTTCAAGAGTGCTCCCGGCTTGATCTAACCTTTGCCTTTTCCGTGTTTAAAAAAAAAAAAAAAAAACCTCCTTCACTGTCTGGCCAAATACTAGCCATACAACTTTACCTTTCTGTCTTCCGTTCGGAGAAGCTTTCCCGTCTGATGCTGTGAGTAATTACCTCCCATCAGACGTCGGTAAGAGCCTCCCGCCTAGACCACATTACTTTTCCTTTCTACGGTCGGCGAGGCCTACCCATTCGACACCATGAGTATTGAGCTCCCGTCAGATGGTTGCGAAGTCTCCCGGCCAGACATCTTTTTTCATCCTTTGGTCTAAAAGGCTTACCCATCCGACGCCGTCAGTATTAAGCTCCCTCGGGATGCTGGCGCGAGCCTCCAGGCCACACACCCTTACCTTTTCCTCCTACAGTCAGCGAGGCTTATCCGTTCGATGCCTTGAGAATTGAGCTCCCATCGGACGCCGGCAAGAGCCTCCTGGCAACACAACTTTACCTTTCCGTCTTACGTCCGGAGAGGCTTATCCGTTCGATTCCTTGAGTATTGAGCTCCCATCGGACGTCGGCGAGAGCCTCCCGGCTAGACAACCTTACCTTTTCCTTTCTACAGTTGGCGAGACTTATCCGTTCGGTGTCTTGAGTATTGAGCTCCCATCGGACGTCGGCGAGAGTCTCCCAGCCACTTGAATTTTACTTTTCAATGCTACGGTCGGGGAGGCTTACCCGTTCGATGCCTTGAGTATTGAGCTCCCATCGGACGTCAGCGAGAGTCTCACAGTCACCTAAACTTTCGTTCCTGTTTGACGGGTGGCGGTGCTCGCATACGACGACAAGAGTCTCCACTTCCCGCCAAACTCTGTCCAAATCTTTCCCCCCCCGTCTGGTGAGGCTTACCCGTTCGATGTTCTGAGTCCTGATCTCCCATCGGATGCTGTGAGAGCCCGCGCAGTCGGGTTTTCCTTTTCTCGCTCCCCGGCTGGCGAGGCTTACCCGTCTGACGCCGTTGAGTATTGTGCTCATGTCAGATGTAGGCGAGAGTGCTCCCGGTTGGGTTTTCTTTTCTTGCTGCCCACAAACAGGTCTTATCCATCCGATGCCGTGAGTATTGATCTCCCGTTGGGTGTTGCAAGAGTCCTCTTTGTCGGCAGCCCAAAGCTGTTTATCTGCTCAAACCGAGAGGACTTACACGTCCGTCGTCCTGAGTCTTGATCTCCAGTCGGAGGCTTCATGGGTCCTCTCAGTTAGGTATCTGCCCTGGTTGCCCACTGACTAGCAGGGGCTCATTAGCCAGTAGGGCCCGTACGCCAACACCGTGACCTATTCCGGTCGAGACAACTCGGGCCCTCCTGGTCGGTCAATCCAATCACGTCGCTCCTCTGCTATCGGCCGGTGGGGCTCATCCGTTCCAATGCAGTGAGGTGCTCCGGTTGTGCAACGGCTTGAACCCCCCCAACCGGGCGCCCTAAATCACATAGTCCGACACAAGCAGCCAGTGGGGCCCATTTCTCCAATAGGTAAAGTTGCAATCACTGGAGTACATATAGGCCCTTCCAACCTGCTTTTTTAAATATCAGTCCCCGCCAGATGTCAAAGCTATTGTGGGGGGTCCTTAGTCTGGCGGCTGTCCTTTCCGCTATTGCTTTTTGGGGGGTACTCTAGGTTCGGGCCATTCCCGAGCTCAGAGCCCCTTCCCCGGACAGCATGCCAAATATGCACTATAATACTTCATCTAATTATATTTAAGTGTGAACTCGTGAAATGCAGTTTCATAACAAGGTTCGGGAGGAGCACGTCAGATACTTAGCCTAATTAACACAGGTGGAGCCACTTAATATAATCAACCTTAGGGTATAAATACAGCTGAATTAGCCTACCTGTCTCTATTGATGGTTTGTCAGCATCCCCCCTCCATCCCCATCTCCTCCACTATAGTTCATTTTACACTTTTACATATACGGGGGGGGGGGGGGGGTTACTCTAGGTTCGGGCCATTCCCGAGCTCGGAGCCCCTTCCCCGGAGAGCACGCCAAATATGCACTATAATACTTCAGCTAATTATATGTAAGTGTGAACTCGTGAAACTTCCTTAAAATCTTTTGAAATAAGCCAATAGTCGATGCGCGAGTGACTGGTCTGTGTCTTATTGCACAAAGTATATGCTCTTTGACCTGGATGCGAGTCCCTCCAGGAATCAGCCAAATCAAATCTTTGTGCAAATAGCCTTATATGTGAGGTAGAGGAGTCTGAACTTCTAGAGGACCCTCTATCCATACTGTTGTCCAACACAGTGTTGAAGTCACCACCAAAGATTATTGAAGAATCTGGATATTTGGATAACCAGTACAGCAAACGCTTTTCCAACTTGACAAAAAAGATATTATTCTCTGTTTTATAGTTGAAGCCATACACATTGACTAGAATATAAAAAGACTGTGCAGCCTGGAGTATTAAAAAATACTCGAGTTTATCACAGTCAGAGATCAAAATTTTCCCATTAATACTGTGTTTCAGTATACAAACACCTGCAGCCCGCTCTGTGCCATGGGACATCCACAAATCATCACCCCACTGCGACCTCCAAAAAGACTTGTCTTGTTCTGTTGAGTGCGACTCTTGTATAAAGCAAAAATCTATGTTAAACTGCTTGCAAAACAAAAATACGGCTTTACGTTTAATGTTGTTTCTTAAACCTCTCGCATTTAAGAAAATAATAGACAAAGACATAAGGATAATAAGCTTAAAAAAATAATAATAAATAATTAAAAATGAAAGCTTAGACCGAATAAGTGAATGAGTAGTTATGTTGAAATCCTGTGGTCACTTAAGAGAGTACTGTAGAAGGTGAGAACTGCAAACCCTATGGGGAAATGTGAACTTAGAACATAGCAAGAAATAGTAGTAAGTTAAGCTAATGTGGCATATGTACCATCTCAAATAATTGTACATTTGAAGAGAACAAACAATTCAATCTCTCACTCTTTATAGAAAGCAAAAACCAAAACCTCGCTCAATAAAAAAGGCTGCTGTTCAGCTCTGCCAGGAGCAATAATCAGAGTGCTGCATGCCTTCTTAAATTAAAGGGCATATTTAGATTATCAACAAAAGTACAGCAGTTAAATTCTAATCGGCTCTTAGCGCGATTACATACAAAATCAGGTAATAAAAAAAATAATAATAATAATAATAAAAAATTGTAATGTGAGAGATAGTAAAGACAGCTAAGCCATACTTTACTCCAGTTTGTACTCCAGTTTGTACCTTGTGCCATCACAGAACCAGTCACTGAGGTGGAAAAATTTCTTTTCCATTCACGAACGCGCGTCCTCCAACGAAGAATGCCAGCTTGTTCTCCTTGCGTGCTTTATCCACGGCTGGCCAGAGTCGGTTTCTCCAGGCGCGGTCATCAGCTGACAGGTCCTCCGCCAGCTTCAAGTTATTGTCTTTCAAGAAGGTTGACTTCTTGGCAGAACGCCAGACAGCATCACGGTAAATCCTGGATGTAAATTGTATAATGACTCCTCTGGGTTGGTTGTTGTTTGATTTCATGAGGCCGAGTCGGTGTACCGTGTCAACAACATCTGGAAATTTATCTTTTGCCTCCGGTAAAACAGACTGACAGAGAGTATCTTCTGTCTTTCTCTTCTCTTGTTTGCTCATTTTGGTCCGTGGACAACAGCCAAAATTTGAAGTGAGCAGTAATTGTCAAAAAAAAAAAAAAAAAAACTCAATAAAGTATATGTTCACCCAATTCAATATTATTATAACAGCTAGGTTTGCAGAGCTCAACCAGACACATCTGCTCAGAGCGCCATCTTGGCGGGGCCTCCCACAACACAGAATTATGATGTTTTTAGCGTATCAATGACTTACGGGTCGGACACGTGGCCTGGCCATTCAGACGGAGGTTGCATTTCAAAAGATCGGATACAAATCAGATTCAGGACCACATACCCAAGTGTATGGAATAATATTGCGGACATTATTCAAAAGGAATCACAAATTGTATTTACCGTTTGCGCATTACCGTTTGCATTTTCGTTTAAGCAAAGGCACAGTGTCTGCCAAATTTAAAATGGACATCCTAAGTCTGTTTGCAATTGTGTTTACCATATCTTACGAGCTATGAGCCTGTCATATTTAAATCAATATTAATTACCACATTGCCTTTTCACTCTCTCTGCACTGTGCATGTAAACTGCCAAAACTCAAATGAAATCGCATTTCCTTTTGCATTTGCATTTCCAACATCTACACGGAAACCTGTCAATCAAGTGAAAGGGGTGGGGCCATTTTATTGGGCAGAAAAGGAGCGAAAACAATAATACAAGAGAAAGAAAATGCAAAATAGCTTTCATTTACAGTTTTTCTCAGTCACTTTGTTGCATTTCTCAAATCAGAAATGAAATTCTCAAAACTACTTATACAACCTCCACATAATTTAGTCATTTATACACATCATAAATCCAGTTTCTCTTTCTTTTAAACAAGTTGCAATTGCTTTTGTACATTCATGCAATTGATTATGCACATTTATCTGCAGTTTCCTAGATTATCAGTTGCTAATGTCATGTTGCTCAAAAAGTATTATATATAGTTTTCTGTGCTAGTCTTACCCCTTAAAACATCTAGTCTCTAGTTCATCGTATAAGTCATTAAACGCAAAATGGTTAATCTTGTTGTCATAAACTGCCAAGCACATTTTTCATTTTTGCACATTATTATTAGATTTGTTTGTAAATTTGGCATTACAGCTTTTTACAGATGCTAGGCCACATTTCTCAATAATTAGGCCACTTTTGCAAAACTCTTGACACAGTTTCCCTAACCAACTTTCAGCTTGGCAAAGCAGTTAATTTCACATTCAAAATGCACTACAACTTCCAAAACACTTTATTCAGGTCTCAAATCAACTCATTCTTCCAGAACACTAGCAAAGGTTGACAGCCGACAAACACACTTTGTCACCCACAAAACAATGACCTAAAAAACACTAACAACATGTAGCATTATACAATGTTTTATTGTGTAAAACAAGGACTGAGTAATTCCAAAATACAAGAATTTGTATACACAGCATCCACTGATACAGATACAATAGTAATGCTAATCCACTAATTGTCCTATCGTTTTTATAGCATTTAATTTTAAGGTTTAAAATATATTTCATTCAAATATTACTGTAGAAATGTAGCAAATTGCTGTCTTATTCAGTTTTGTATTATGTTATTGTTTTGAACATAAGTTTAACAGTTCTGAAAACAGTATGTAAGCATGTGCAAATTGGCCCTTTTTGTACAAAGAGTTTTGGCAGTTGTTGTGTCTGAGGGAGAAAAGAATTCATGAAATTTGAGAGATGTAGTCATTGAATGCATTTTGTGCCAAAGCAATGATAATTGATCCTCAGTTTAGCCCACATAGACTTCTGTTGTGCTCACTGTGTGAAGAGTTTTGCAAAAGTGCCCTAAGTATTGAGAAATTTGTCCTAGCGTCTGTAAAAAAACTGTAATTGTGATTTTTATCTTGATTCTGAGCAGGAGATTGGTTTTTGCTGGTAATCCATGGTGTTTTTGCACTGAAATGCACTTACTGATTTGCAAATGTCAAGAATGATTCAACAAAAAAAACGAAAGTGACTGAGAAAAACTGTATTTATACTTTTTGTCATTATGTGAAAATACTAAATTTACAGAACAGAAAAGGCCACAGTAGAATAAAACGTAAATAAATAAATGTCATCTAATCTGCCCAAAGTTCTTCATTTGTAGGTTAGTTGTAAGTTAGTCTTGTTTTGGTCTTAGTTGACCTTGTGTGTAAAAGAAGTTCAAGCTTTTTAAATTGGTGTTAACTCTATGCATTTTGTGTCAAAGCAACAAGAAATGTGTTAATTGTACAGCCTACACAGACGGATGTTGTGCTAACCGTGTTAAGAGTTTAGGAAACTTGTTAAAGTTTTTGAAAAAACTGTCATAGTGATTGTAAAAAAAACTGTATTAATAATTTAATATTTCAATATAATTATTCATAAGTATTTTACCTGGGAGACATTTAATTGTATATTCCACCATTCAAAAGTTTGGGGTCAGAAAGAAGAAGAATATGAATGATGAAGAAAGAAAGAAAGAAAGAAAGAAAGAAAGAAAGAAAGAAAGAAAGAAAGAAAGAAAGAAAGAAAGAAAGAAAGAAAGAAAAAGAAAGCAAGCATCAAAAGATAAACTATACAAAATAATACTTTTAGTCTGCAAGCACAATTAAATTGATATAAAGTGACATAGAAGATGGTATGCAGATATTTAGTTAATATAATATTATACAATGTTACAAAGATTTATGATTATAATAAATGCTTTTCTTTTGAACTTTCTGTTTATCAAAGAAACCTGGAAAAATATTATCACAGGATTAAGCAGCACAACTGTTTTCAACACTGATATTAATAAGAAGTTTCAGCAAATGGTTTAAAAAACTACATTTACATTTTAGTTTTTTAAAATGTTTCCATTGCCTATATCAATCCTAATTGTAATTGTAAGTGTAATTTAAGAGATAATAATCTACACCTTCCTGCCTTCCATAACGCATAATAAGAAAAACATGTAAAACAAGATATGGTGGTATAAGTGGTGTTATGAGATTATGGGGTAAGCAGGTGTTGGTTATCAACAATTTAGAAAATGTGAAATAAATTGCACCCATCCGTAATAAAACATTCCTCACACGGCTCTGGGGAGTGAATAGAGGCCTCCTGTAGCGAATCCATGCATTTCTCTAAGATAAATATCCATATTTCAAACATAATAAACATTTGACAACCAACACCCACTTACCCCCATTGAAAGGCTTGGAGGTGCCAGGACAATTTTTATTATAACTCCAATTGGATTCGTCTGAAGGAAGAAAGTCACATACAACTAGAATGCTTTGAGGGTGAATAATTTTCATTTTTGGGTGAACTAAACCTTTTACCTGTTTGCTGTATGCAGTGGTGAGGCGCTATGATTGAGACTTCATTTAAGCTGTGTTTGTTTAAAAAAAAAGATTACAAATGGCACTTTTGCATTTGATGTACATAAGGTTGCATGACAGGCAGTTTACAGTTTTTCTTTGGTGCATTTTTCAAAACAGAAATTAAATTCTCAAAACTACTTGTACAACCTCCACATCATTTAGTCACTTATACACATCATAAAACCAGTTTCTCATTCTTTTGAATAAGTTGCAATTGCTTTTGTACATTCATGCAATTGATTATGCACATTTATCTGCAGTTTCCTACATAATCAGTTGCTAATGTCATGTTGCTCAAAAAGTATTATATATAGTTTTCTGTGCTATAGTCTTACCCCTTAGTCTTTAGTATATTGTATAAGTCATTAAATGCAAAATGATTATTCTAGTTGTCACAAACTGCCAAGAACATTTTTTATTTTATTTTTATTTTTACACATTATTATTAGACTTTTTTCAATTAGGCATGAATTGTGAAAGTGAATCTTGACTAATGAAGATAATGTAGATGATAAACCATTTCTCTGAAATAGCTCAAAGGTTCATCTCATGAGTCTTCAGTTGGAAAGCTTATACTGTATAGACTTTTATTATACTTTGTGCCCATATTTCCTTTTCCTTTTCCTTTTTTACATCACAAAAACATTGTAAAGGATTAATTAAAGGTTTTTTTTTTTTTTTTTTTTTTTTTGGTCAGACCACTAGTAAAAGTGTAACTGGGAATTCTATTCAGTCTCTTTCAATCAATATCCTACATACAGTTTTTATTTAAGAAATCATTTTAATGCAATCTTCTCAACTCTCTTAGCATAAATTTTAAATAAATATTTGTTCAAACTTTTTTTTTGCTAGGACATTTTAATCAGACCTGGAATCTTATGACACACATGCACACATAATGCAGGATCAAATACTATATGATGCCAAGGTAATGGAAACAATGCAACCAGTAATGCAACCTATCATGTTATAATGACCTGCATACTTGTACTGAACATACTTGTATGATTTTAATCAGACTGCATTTTAACTTTTTCAACATTTAATTTTAACATTTTCCAGCAGTAATAAAACATTATTGAATATGTTCAAGCTGCAAATAAACAGTGGACAATAAAAGGGCATATGACAATTATTTTAAACAGAAAAATTAAAAGGTTTCAAAACACACTCTGTGGCATGTTCTCGATTATAGTAAAATCAATTCAATTTCTCCCTCCGTTTGTAAAAAGAAACAACAAATCAAACTGAAGATGCTTCTCACCAGCTGAAGAAGAGACTACAGGCAGAAACTCAGTTGAAAATGGCTGAATTAAATGCTTTTCTAAGGATGAGACCAAGAACTTGGTGATATCTATGGGTTGTTGTGATTGCATGCTAAATACTAGCTTTCAAACTTTTACATTTGCTTTAAGTTAAATTGTCCCGATAATTATGATCATAGGATACAGGAATGAAACTCTAAAAGTGCCATTCTTCTTATGTAAAACATGTATGAGCTGAAACAGCCAATAATAAAACATTTTTTAAATTTTTCCTTCACTGTTCCAATACTTTTGGAGGGCACTGTAGATATAGATATTTATGACTGAAATAAATATACAGAAAACTCAGATCTGTCAGTAACTCCAAAGTAATGCAAACTTTATACAACATGTAATGCAAAAGTTTTATTTTTAATTGATTGATTAATTAATGTTTATTACTAATAACGAATACATTGTTACATATATGCGTTTGGATGTGAGGAAGTGATCGTCTCACTCTCATTCCCTTTCTTTCATATCTGATAACATTATGATCAAGAAAAAAACTTCTGTATGTTTAGAAAATCATAAAATGGTATCTAAATGTCCTGGTTAAAATCTAACTGACCAGATTTCCTGTATTTACAGTAGGAGGAGCCATGGGTACAAATACAGTATATGAGGGACAGTCAGAACATCACAGGACCACCCAACCAGCAGCAAAACAATCTTCACCAGAGGAGACCCAGACAGCAAGGTAAATGTTCTTATTCTCACCGTCAGGAAAAATGAAAGAAAAGGCTATAATAATATAAAACAAACTCCTTTAATGTTTTCAGATGGTTCCAGTGTTGATTTTCTTCATGGCAGCTCTTGTAGCTGCAGATGAGCCAATGATGGAGCTCTCAGGCCAATTAGAGTCTGACAGTGCCTCTGTTTCTGTGGTATACTGTGATGCTTGTAATACATGTCCTAATGGAAAAACATGCTGTCGTTCTCCTCATGGTATTTGGTACTGCTGCCCAGTCCCAATGGTCAGTGAATCAGTAACTCTTTTATACTCTGTTAAGTTATGTTTCATGTTTAACCCTGGCTCATTCTTCCCACTCTTCAGGGTCAGTGCTGCAGAGATGGACGTCATTGCTGTCGTCATGGTTATCACTGCAGTCCGAGATCCACCCATTGTTTGAGGGGGTGGCTGAAAATTCCATCTTCTGCTGAGCTGGCCACCAAGGCTATCCAGAAACCTCAGGTGAGTCAGCACTCTGTATATGATGCTAAAATATTGCAAACTATATGAAACCAGTAATGCAAGCCATGCAACCAGTAACTCAAAATATGTGAATAGCAATGCAACCTATCACGAAAGCCACCGTGTAACAGTTACCCACATGCATGACAGATAATGACTTCAATGGTATATTATATTCTATTATTCAAACATATTTATCTAAGCTTCATATTTATTTATCTTTGTTGCAGTCTGTCCCCATTGACCAGGCTCCAGAATGGAAGAGCCAGACTGAGTCAGTTCATTGTAATGGAAATCTCTTCTGCTCTACTGAGCAGTTCTGTTGCAAGACAGCAGCCGGCCAGTGGGGTTGCTGCAATGGTAAAACAAACTTTATGTTGCTATCATAATCATGACACTTATATAAAATTTTAGTTTTAATATAACCCATAATCAATAATAAAAACTCTAAAGTTTTGTGTTTGCTCATGTTATTATTTGTATTTCTTTCTTTTGTAGAGATGGTGTTGTAAGTAAGCAACCCCCCTGAACTTGGGTGCAGGTCTTACTAAAGACTTACCAAGTGCAAGAGGCCTTTGTCACACTTTCACTCAGCTTCATTTTCCCTTAGTTAGTTTGTTGTGTACTATCAACCATTTATTATCACCCCATTTGGTCATGTATTTAAATTAAACTGTTTCATTTTGGTTGTCAGGTCTTCTCTCTACTTGCTACTATTCTACGTTGCATTTACCCTGTTTGGATAATTAAAAACTGCATCAATCATGTGCGTTTATTATAACCAAGTGTGGCAGCTTTCAGAAGTCAATTATTGCTGATATAGATTCAAGCTGAATTAAAGCAAAATAAAAATTTTAAGCACTGCAGTCAAATGTCATTGTCATTTATTAATTGAACTGTTGTTTTTGCGTGTTTTTAGTTTGTTTGTACCTTTTATAATTTATCATGAATTAATCTTTAAAGGGAATTTAAAGTTCAATTTCATGCTCCCTCAAAACTTGCCACATCTGTGGCATTGTGCTGTGTGATAAAACTGCACATTGTAGAGTGGCCTTTTATTGTGGCCAGCCTAAAGGCGGGGCGTACACGGTGTGATTTTTGCTGTTGTACGAGTTCGCATGCGTTTTTTTTCAATCGTGTGGAAATCGCGTAAGCTCGTATGGTCGCGGCTCGTATCATTTGCGATGAATTACGAGCCGAGCAGAGTGGCTTACGAGCACTTCCCGACCTCCCAATCATTTTTAAACATGTCTAAAATGTTTGTGAGCTATCGGTTTGAATTTGTGACGTTGGTGCGGTTGAACAAGCCGGTTTGTTGATTTATCTGAAGTTGACCAATCACGAACTAGGAAAACCACAGGAGAAAAAGACATAGACGGCAGCGCCAGGGCGAATGTGGACTACTGACCAGGAGGATAAACTCGCTGAAGTCTGACAGGAACAGCGAGGGCTGTATAATGTTTCTAGCAACGTGTTCTCTCTCTCTTTCTCTCACGGACATAACGTATTCCATACACTACCTCTATCCATCATGGAAAATGCATGTTTAAAATTTCTATTAAACACCGTATAGTATTTTTTAAAGCCATTTGGTTAACGAGGGCACATGAATTGTCCTCACAAACCATGTTTACATTGTAATACCTATTTTAGATAAAACCATATACAAGAACACACACACAGGGTGACCAAACGTCCAGGTTTCCTATTGAAAAATAACCTGTACGTGTAGGAAACAGTCACGGCTCGTATCAATATTTTCTATGCAGTTATGAGAGAGGGAGAGCAGTTATATTAGGCACATTCGACTTGAAGCAGCGCTGCACAGAATTATCACCTGTATGACATCAAAGTACCGCGAGAGCGATTCAAATGCATTGGATATGTGTGCTCTCTTATCGCTCTCGCGTTACTTTAATGTCATACAGTGATCCATCTGTGCGTTCAGCGGTGCTTCAAGTCGAACGTGTCTATCAACTTCGTGTGATTGCTTCTGGAATTTGCGCGTTGTAAAATTGTGTCGTATATCATCTCGTCCATATGATTTTCAGATAAACTCACTCGTGCCGTGTGCGTGGACATGCGATCTTCCAACCATCCGAATTCGCACCATGGACGCCCGCCTTAATTCCTGTGCCCTTGTACACCAAATGGCTTTAAAAAATACTATACGGTGTTTAATAAAAATGTTAAACATGCATTTTCCGTGATGGAGAGAGGTAGTATATGGGGATATACAGTATAGAATACCGTTACGTCTATGGAGAGTCCCTGTAAACTACATATGCGTGTGTGATATAGAGAGCGAGATAGAGAACTAAAAAGCATGGCACACATTGATAAAAAACATCATACAGCGCTCGCTGTTCCTGTCAGACTTCAGTGAGTTTATCCTCCTGGTCAATCCACATTTACTGTGGCACTGCCGTCTTCGTCTTTCTTCTTCTGTGGTTTTCCTAGTTCATGATTGGTCAACTTCAGATAAATCAACAAATCGGCTCGTTCAACCGCACCAATGTCCCGAATAGCTCACCGATAGCTCGCAAACTTTTTACACGTTTAAAAATGATTGGGAGGTCGGGAAGTGCTCGTAAGCCACTCTGCTCGGCTCGTAATTCATCGCAAATGATAGGAGCCGTGACCATACGAGCATACCCGATTTCCACACGATTGAAAAAAAATCACATGCGAACTCAAATGACAGCAAAAATCGCACTGTGTACGCCTGCCTTAAGGCACACCTGTGCAATAATCATGTGGTCTAATCAGCATCTTAATATGCTGCACCTGTGAGGATGGATTATCTCGGCAAAGGAAAATGCTCACTAACACAGATTTAGACAGATTTGTGAACAATATTTAATAGAAATAGGCCTTTTGTGTACACAGAAAAAGCCTTAGAACTTTAATTTCAGGTCATGAAAAATTGGGGCAAAAACGTAAGTGCTGCATTCATAATTTTGTTCAGTGTATAGATATAGTTTGTTTTGATGTATATAAAATGAATACATCTCACTGGAGGAAATGTTACAAATGCTGTAAGAAGATCCCATGAGGGCATTAAGGACATTATAGAGATTGCCTTGATAAAAATGGTCCTGCCATTTGTCAGTAATAATTAACCATTGTATAATATATCTATTTAGTCTGACCTTTTTCAGTTTGATGGGGGCAACAGCTTCTCCTATTAGAGAAAATAGTGCCCATGTTGCCAGTTATTTTGGTCATTTATTTTTGGCCACACATAGCAGTTGAGATAAATCAGGCAGGTTATTTGCGAAGGTTATTTCATATCAGTGATACGCAGCATGCACGATACAAGGAAATGGTTGATAACATCATCACTTTGAGGTACGATAGAAGTTCCACTACGTCGACTATGCAGGGGTGCAGCAGGTCATCAGCGCGAAAAGCCTAGGATGCTCCCAGAAAAGATTCCAATAATAAACACATAGCAGTTATGTTCTTAACACCATGACAATAACTGTTTCTCTTAGCGCTTCAGAGGTTTGTTCTATTTGAACTGTGTATTGAATATAAGTGCATTGAAATGTGCGAGACATGAATTTAAATTGTATTTATTTACAGAGGTATATGATGTCGTCCATGTGTAAAGAAGCTGATTGATTGTTGAAGCTGATTCTGTCAGCCCATGTAGATAATGTTTTGATCAACAAGATGTTGCAGTAGCTCCGTTGACCGTGCTGTAAACCCCTTGTTCGCAGATCTAGGAAAACCTGCGATAACTGCAGAGTTTATGAGGTCAGCCGCTCACAGGGGATGAAGACTAGCCATAGTCACGAAGAAGTAGTGGTTTCAAATGTTGCTTGGTTGGTTGTTGAGATGGGGGTGTTGCACTCTAAAAGTGGATGAGGGTGAAGGGGCCTAATTAGGGATGTGTTTTGACCGGCGAAGCCTAGTTTATGTCACCAAAGAGAATTCTGTCATTTTCACTGGAAGATATTTTGATTATAGATTACGAGGTTTATTAGGATTTTTGTTAAGACACTTGTTTCAAGTAACAGTAATGTATTGTGGCTTGGGAAAACTTAATCCAACAGCCATTTATTAAACATAGAGCAAGGAACACATAGAAGGGTGAGTAAACACTGAAAAAGAAACATTACAACATCATTGTTCAGGTTTGTTATACCGAATACACTATTATCTGACTGATCATTCGGCTTTAAAATAAATTTAAATTGACTGAAACAGCTTGTTTATCACTGAAAAAATTGTGTTCAACATGAGTATGTCACATTGCTCAAAATATAGGGCCCTATTTTAACGATCTGAAACGCAAGTGTCAAAGCGCGAAGCGCAAGTAAGTTTGTGGGCGGGTCTCGGCGCTGTTGCTATTTTCCCGGCGGGATAAATGGCTCTTGCGCCCGGCGCAAATCTAAAATGGGTTGGTCTGAAACAGCTTTATTATTCATAGGTGTGGTTTGGGCGTAACGTGAAATAAACCAATCAGAGCGTCATCCAACATTCCCTTTAAAAGCAGGTGCGCAAGTTCCATTATGGATTGCTATTATTATGGCGTATTTACCAGGCGCACGCCAGGAGCGGTTCACAGCCGAGGAGACTGATGTTCTTGTAAGAGCAGTGAAAGACAGAGAAGGTGTGTTGTATGGGGATGGGAGGATAATTAGCCTGAATAATTTGTAAGCTAGATTTATGCCTATTTTTTCACATCTTCGTGGCACACCACAATGATTTCCGTCATCTCATGTGTTAATATTTTTTTAGTGTAACAATTTATGATTTGCAAAAATAACTGTTGCATCTGTGTAGATTACATGGGCAAAGTGTATGGGCGTTGTGCACGCTATACATTATGGTCAAGCATGCGCCCTTAAAATAGCATAATGAACAACGCGCAACGCGCCACTGACTTTAGACTAGGTTTTTTCTGGTCAGTGGCGCAATTGTTTAATGGAACAGCAAAATAGCACCAGGGATTGTTTGCGCCGGAACACGCCTCCTTTTTTGCGCTGAACCGCCCAGGGAGCGCAAGTTCATTCACTAGTTTAGCGACGTGCTTCTGTGGAGGGAAAAGCGCGCTTTGCGCGGGTGCAAAATAGGAATGACACATGCGTCAGTGTACAAAATCAATTGCGCTGGGTGCAAGATAGGGCCCTTAGTCTCTTTTTGCAGCATTCGTAAGGGTTGACCTCAGGAAGAGGCCAGTCACGATCAGACTCATCAAAATCAAAGTTTGTTTCAAAGTCCTCCCGACGTTTATTTATCTGCATGAGATTCCAAAACGTAGAGCTTCACAATCTGCAACTCTTTGTCAAACACAAATCTCCCCACACGATCATAAGACACGGTGAAATCTTGTTTCACAATATCTTCATCTTCAATGAGAACCTTTCTTATGCTCTTCCCTTGATTTTTTCCTTGGTACAAAAGTCAGCTCCTCTCTCATTTCAGCAGAACTTCTTGGCGGTGTTACACACATCATTCTTCTAGATGTTTCAGGACTGTTTGGAGCAGCGGCCGCCATTGTAACAGGAGCATGCAGAAAGTCTTCTGTGGTTAACTATATGCCCCTAAAGCTTTTTTAAGTATCACACTTGGAAAGTAGTTAGGACCCCACAGGTGTGAAACAAACAAGGATGTGACACCTTCAGTAGTCATAAAACATTGGATGCTTTAGCACATTCAATGAGATTATTTTCTCTTAAACAATGTATGTTTTCCTTGCGAACAAAGCATCAAAATGATCTTTCTAGTAAATCTAAAGTACACTGTTGCATGGTGGTTTTGTTTACACCTTAAGTTTGTGATGACCACTAATATAATTTAATAATGTACAAATCGGCCGAGAACTATAATTATTATGAATATGTTAATGTTATATTTAAAAGAAGCAGTCTCGTTTCAGAGTGTTAGATGGATATTTCAAGAAAAAATATTTGTAAAGATCCTCTATATTCACACACACATTACCCAAAACTGTGTTAAATACTTAATTTAATTGAGCAAATTTAAAGAAATCTGACATATATAAACACGGTAAAGCAGAGAACACAAAGAGCTCTCTAACATTACACCAGTTCTGTTTGCAAAAAAAAAAAAAAATCCAGAAACTGACACACACACAAAACTCTTTACAATCATGCATGACAATACAATACGATTGTGATGTTAAAAATGAAACCGTGGTTCAGAACAACACGCACAAATCATGGAAAGATAAAAAGAAAACATTTTAATTCTGCCACAACTAAGGCTCAAGCTCATTTTTGTTCGGTCTGGTTTCAGAGTTGGACTACTACAGTGAAAAACTTTTTGTACAGTACATATCTTCACAATGGAGTAATGTGGTGTTAAACATTTGGAGCAGTAACAAACACTATTCAACATAAACTAGAACCCAAAACTGTAATGTAACTGTGAGCTAGTTTCACATCATGTAGATTATCTGGGTAATGAAATATCGGCTCACTTGCATTTTCTGGCTAACAACTGAAATGTGGACTGATGCTAAACCCGTTTTTCAGGCGTCAAGGTTTGGTGAAATATACGTTATAAAATTTAAAAGATGATAAACTATATCAGATGTTCTTAAAAATGTAAACGTCAGACATGACAACTTTGTAAACACGTAATAACTAATATTTTAAGATAGATAAATGTTTAGATATTTTGTGAAAACAAAGATATACTACAACATTTCAGGGGCCCATGCTGTCGAAGACCATAATTTCACACTGTGTTGTTTTAAAAGTAAAAGTAGATCAATTATAAAGACATGACAACACTCAGTTCCAGTTGTGTGTGTTTCCCGAATCAAACCTGTTAGTCTGATGAATACCTAAAACATCTAAAACATGTGTTGGTGCAGACCATCTAAAATGGACTAAAACATGCCCCTTTCAAAGAATTCTTTCTACATGTGATCTCTGGTTTATTTAGTGTGATGTTTAGAGAAACAGAGAAAGAAAATAGTTCCTGTGGCATCCATGACTTTTAATGTCTAACTTTAAGTGTAATAGACGGGTTTGTATTAAGTGTAACAGTCAGAACAGAAAATGGCAGGACTCATTTTCAAGTTGATTGAAAATTTTGTGTCTTTGTGACACTGGTAGACCAGAAAAAGCTCTAAAGTGCATCCCAATCTCAGTCTCAGTCTCTTGACAATCATTTAATCATCTTGTACTACATTTTGTTCATGTTTTTGCCTGTTTACCAAACTCTGAGAATAGTCTTTATCTAAAAAACAATGAAAAAGATACACGGCTGGTGGGCCAGATCAACATTAAAAGTTTTCACAATAGTTTAGAAGAGAGGATTTCATATTTTCAAATTAGGTATTTGTTATTCAGATACATATTTCTGTTGTGGAAACATTTCCTGTATAAAAGAGTATGTCTATAACCTATTCAAGGGGGTTTAGTGCAATCATATGGATCTTAAACGTAATCACATTACAACAAGGTCACATAGTCCCTCTAGTAAATCCACCAAAAGTGGAGAAAGCAGAAAATTCTTAGCACACAGTAGATGTTAATGCTTCTGACATAAAGGGAGTACACATAGGCCTACTCTTTAATGTCCAGTAGAAATGTTGAAACTAACGAGTACGACAAATAAAAATGTGAACATCATCATCAGCTATATGAACAAGAGCTCAAGATGTAAGGGCGATATTTTTATGCTGTAGTTATGCTGTAAAAATTCCTATGAACAGGCACTGTATGTTTGACCACAGTCAGAGAAAACTCTTCATCAGAAAACGGCAAAACAACATGTAAACAGATCAGTCGACTATCTCTGGTAAAAATAAATAAATAAAAAAAATAAAATAGAATATATTTACAAATCACACATTGACAATTTTTGTCTTATGTGCTCATTACAGCTAAAATCCTGTTTTGCCAAATGCCGTACACACTTTGCATTTTTTAATTCAGTGATTTTTTTAGTCAGTTTTGCTCCGTATGCAAAAGTTATGTTTGAATTTTTCTATAACCATTACAAAAGTGAGAACATCATAGTTCTCAAATGTGTCTGTATTACAACAAAAGCCCATCTAACAAATCTGGCAGAAGTGGAGAAACAGATGTTTAGCACACACACACATTGTAGATGCTTACGTACACCAGAGATGTTGCTTCATTTGAGTCAAAGAAGATGGCCATAGGAACGGATAACATTCTTTAATGTTGTTGTGTTTTGTCAAAATAATAAAAAAAGTTTAGTAGTTTTAAATATTTAATACTTTTTCTTAAATGAATAGGATGTGCTCACCCTGCTCTCTTTCCCACGCGAGAGTTAGGATGAACTTACAGGAGTCTTCATACAAAAACGGCCAAACAAACAAAATGTGAATGGTTTCATCTGCTATCTGAACAAGATGACTTAATCTAGTGGATTAATAAAAATACCATTTACAAATCAACATAATTTTTTTTAACAATTGTATTCTGAATTTTATATGCATTGTAAACATTTGCTTTCTTGCTATACTCTCTTTCTTAGTGATTTGGTCACGTGAATACACAAAAGGTTATGGATAAAATTTATCTTTACACAGGAGTGTGGAAACTTTAACATGCTCAAACTTAAACGAGTGGGCATCTTTCAGTGGAACCGTTTCATTTGTTTAGGTTGTAATAGTTTTAAGTGTAAAACAGCTAGACTTAATTTTTTGTTGTGTCGATGCTTCATGTGATCACACTTTTTGGACAGATCCAAAGCTGCACTAAAAGAAATATCTCGGAGAGAAAAACTGTAACTTAATTTCTTAATTTTCATTTATTCCTATTATGATGACACCACACAGAGATCACCTAAAAACGTACAGTCCAACAAACAAATTGTGAACGGCCGTCCAAAATCTTGATATGGCTAAATCTTGAGGTGTAAGAAAAATGTCATTTAAAAAACATTGTGATTCTTAGATGTGAAACACCCTTGACATAATCTGCTGGCATGCAAAAATAGTCATAAATGTTTTAGCACAACTATCTACACAAATAGTATGAGAACTGTATATCGTGTCACTTGCATAGAAAATTCATTACCAGTTTATCAGAGTCAAAAGGAAATGATGATAATAGTTGAAACATCCTTAGCTTGTACATTTCTTTCATTTTGAAAATCACAGCTGCTGGTGCTAAATTTTTTTTTGTAATCCATTTAACATTACATGATGCCTACAAAATAGTCAAATAGTCAAAGTGTATGTTTTCTGTTCTAGGTAAGAACATTTACACCAAGTGTTATAGGCAGGGTAAATAATTAGAAAATAGTATTTCTGTCGAATGAGAAAAGTTCAGTCATACATTTAAGATGTAGAAATGATGTTTTTGCCAAACACATCCAAAGAGTTTTCTACTCGTGCGAAAAAAGCACTTGTGTGCATAAATGATCTAAAGAAACAATGCTGGTCATCAGGTTATTTAAACATTTTTTAAGACAATAGACAGTGTGCCTTGCTTTAGTGACACACAATGTGTAATCTTTTAAACATGTTTAAAATGGTAGGTGTAATTATTTTACTGAGTTTAAGCTAAATGTATATTTGTTCATTTACAGTACACATACTACAGGTTAGATTATTAAATTAAAACATTTCTTACATAACACAAAGTAAAAACAACAAATACGAATTTGCTCATAAATAAAATTTAGTTTACTCAGTTTTACTGTGTGTGTGTGTGTGTGTGTGTGTGTGTGTGTTTGTGTGGTTCAGGTATACCCCATGTTATGGGGAACAATGATGGCAATATCCAAAATCCTTGGGGATTGTTTTTGTCCCTGTGAGGAAACAAGTTTATAAATCATACAGAATGAAGTGTTTTTGAAAATCTTAAAATTAACGAAATTTTCTGTAAGGGGTAGGTTTAAGTGTAAGGTTGGTGTATGGTGATGCAAAATACAATTTGTACAGTCTAAAAAAGCATTACGTCTACGGGATGTCCCATAGAACATGGAAAACCAATTTGTGTGTGTGTGTGTGTGTGTGTGTGTGTGTGTTTAAAGTCGGTTTTAAAATTAGCGTGAGATTTCAACTCCTTTTACACATCACATATTATGGATAGTATTTTCTTAACATTAAGGAATGCCTGTTTGATTTTATTAATTCCAGATAACATTCAATTATTTATCTCTTCAGCGGCTTGGTTAGTTGATGATTTAGATAATTGTCTCTCTCACTCTTTGAAATTCTCACCTGGAAAGACACCAGACATCGTCCTCCTTTTCAAATGTGTTTGTAGACGGGGAGCATGTGGCCTGTTGGTGCCTAGGTATCAACACCATATAGATCAAACAAACATTGATCCTGTCAAGACGTCAAAACCCTCACTTTTGCACAGCCATTTTTTTCCCCAGGAAAAACCCAAACACCTCCCACTGTCTTTAGGTGTGAACAACAAGCCAGAAAGGAACTTCACAGAAACCCCCCACAGCTCTGGTTACAGATACAACCATCATAAGAAATCCCCCACTGCTCTGGTAACAGATACAACCATCATATATCCAGTAATAAACTCAACACAAGTCAAATCTGAGATCTCTTTGATCTTTTGATTTACACACCTCTGCCATGTCAATCAAGGGTCACAGGACCCAGTGGCATGGCAACCGCTTTGACTGACAGGCCTTATAGTCATAAATCAATCCAACTGACCATGCACACTTCTGACTACCTGTCAATCTACACGGACTGTACGGCCATAAATCAGGCCATAAATCAGGGTAATAAATCATCAAGACTTGAGATAAAGTGTATGATAGGACTACTGGCACAACTGGAGCGAACCGCTCAACTTCAAACACGGCCTTTCGGGCCTTGAAGTAAAGGATATGGCAGCTCATGGTATGGGCGACCCCCCGTTATCGAGCCTTCCATCGCCAGGCACCTTAACCCCGCTCAGGGCGGGCTGCTCGCTCCCCCTAAGCCGGTCTTGCCCAACAAGCTGGACCGTTTTTCTGCCTCAGTTCACCAGGCCGCATACAAGTCCTCGGCCATGGCTGTCAGGGCCCTGAACGTCTCGTCTCTCCTCTCCGCTTACCAGGCGGAGATGTTGGACAAATTAGGGCAACAGCTAAAAAAGCTAACTCCTTCTCTACACTTGTGGAAGGAGATCCTCACGGTGAACGACCTCGTCCTTCGTAATGCTCGGCAGGCCGTCCAAGCCTGCGGGCGCTCTATGGCGCTTTCTTTGGTGGGAGAGCGCGCGCTCTGGCTTAACCTGTCAGGCCTTCCTGACAGTGAGAAGCGGCACATCGCGGGCGCGTCGATGGAGCCCGATCGGGCTCTCTTCGGCCCCGCCGTCGAATTGATGCAACAACGGTGTGACTACAAAAAGAAGGAGGACGAGGCCTTCAAGTTAAACAACTTCCTAGGGGGAAAAATCGACTCCCGCCGCGGCCACGGCTGGAGGACCATCTAACCCTACCCCCATCGACTCGAAACGTAAGCGGCCTGCCTGATGTTCGATTGATGGAGGCATCGAGTCCGCGTTCATGGGCCACGAGCCCTTCGGACTCTCTCCTGTCCTAGGACCCCCGTTTAAAAGACGCAGGGTCTCCCGCGGATGGATCGATTCCTCTCCGTTCGAGGCTGCCCAGCCCATGTGATTAATGAACGGTGTGTGTTCCCCCCTCACGTTCAGGGGGTCTGTTGTGAGGAAAAGTGCAAAAGCAGTGTCACCACACCGCATACACTCTGTTCCCCTCACCCAACCAATAAAGGCTTCGGCCCCAGTGTTTCCCCAACACAAAACACACAGAAAAACAAAAAACACATTAAAACAAACAAATCAAATGAATTCGTTATGGAGAGAGGATCTCTCTCCGCAGAGAGAGTCCATCTCCCCGCGGAGAGAGGAAATCTGTCTGAACCCCTGCATGTTGCCCCTGGTGTGTCCACTAGTAGGTGCCATTGCATCACAAATAAACCAGCTGGGCTTACACAGCCCCGCTGCAGCTCGGGTGGGAACACTTGCGAATCACGAATGGGCTTGGCAAACTGTTTCGGCTCCCGAGTGGGTGATGCGTACTATATTGCAGGGATACAGACTGCAGTTTGCAATGAAACCCCCGCATTTCAATGGCGTTCTCTCTTCACACACAGAAGAGAACGCCTCACACATTCTGAAAGAGGAAATATCCTCCCTCCTAAACAAGGGAGCGATTCAGGTGGTGCCCCTCACTCTGATGAATCAGGGATTTTATTCTCGTTATTTCCTGGTCCCAAAAAAGGACGGCGCTCTCCGCCCTATTCTGGACCTTCGTGTGTTAAACAAACATTTGAGGAAATACAATTTCAGAATGCTGACTCATGGCTCGCTCGCCCGTGCCATAAAACAGAACGACTGGTTCACATCGGTCGACCTGAAAGATGCTTTCTTCCATATAAGCATTTATCCGCCACACAGGAAGTTTCTTCGTTTCGCCTACCAAGGCACATGTTACGAATTCACAGTTCTGCCGTTTGGGCTCAGTCTAAGCCCCCGGTGTTTCTGTCTGTGTGCGGAGGCGGGTTTAGCACCCATGAGAATGTCAGGTATGAGGATTCTGACATACATAGACGATTGGCTAATCATAGCCGAATCGAAAGAGAAAGTGTTGCAGGACACCTGCCGTGTGCTCACGCACATCACATCTCTCGGGTTCAGAGTGAATGTGAGCAAGAGCAATTTTACACCCAGTCAGAATGTCATTTTCCTGGGTTTGGAGTTGAACTCAGTCTCCATGCGAGCGCGTCTCTCTCAAGAGCGCGTTCTCTCTCTAATGAACTGTGTCGCAGTTCAGAGAGGGGGCGAAAGTACAATATCGCACATGCCTCAGGCTGCAGGGTCTTATGGCTTCATCAATCCAGGTTGTACCGCTGGGACTCCTGAGAATGAGAGCGTTCATGAAACGGGTTTTGTTACTACATTTCAGCCCGACGCGGGATCTTTGCCGCTCTGTAATAGTGACGCGCGCCTGCTCGGCAGCCTTGCGCCACTGGAAGAGCGCAGACTTTTACGCACATGGAACCCCTCTGGGGACAGTTATGATGCGGAAAGTTGTGACGACAGATGCGTCCTTAACAGGCTGGGGCGCCACCAAGGAGGGCAGAACGGTGAACGGTCTGTGGCCGAGCAGACTACGTTCAGTGCACATAAATTATTTAGAGCTTATGGCCGTATGGAAAGCTCTGAATCATTTTCTGCCTCGCCTGCAGGGACATCATGTGCTTGTACGCTGCGACAATACCACGACAGTGGCTTATATCAATCGTCAGGGCGGCATGCGCTCGTCGAAACTTCACGCTCTAGCTTACAAGCTTCTAGTGTGGAGTGGACGTGTTTTCCTGTCGTTACGCGCGACTCATGTTCCCGGCCTTCTAAACAGAGGCGCGGATCTTCTATCAAGGGGAAACCCAATCTACGGAGATTGGCGCCTTCACCCGCAGATAGTGGATATGTTATGGATGAGATTTGGACAGGCAACCGTAGATCTATTCGCCTCGCGTGAAAACTACCATTGTCCTATGTTCTTCTCGCTAAAGGACGTGGACGCACCCCTCGGGGTAGATGCACTGGCCCACCCGTGGCCCAGAGTGCTGCTGTATGCCTTTCCTCCCCTGTGCCTGATAATTCCTACACTGGCCAGGGTGAGAGAGCTTTAGTTTAGTTTAGTTTATTTGTTTAGCACATGTTTAGTACAAGTACAAAACTATGCAAGGAGGGAACGAAGCCACTCTAGGCTTGTACAGAGTTCCACTCCTGTTCATATTAACTCATGAGACATGCAGACTAAACACTCAAACAAAACAAAACAAACAACAAACGAAACAAAGCAAGAGCATAAGCAAAAAACAACAACAACAAAACAACAATACAAAACAATAGTTCAATAACATAAAAGATTTTATCTAGCAAGTCTAGATAAAAATACAATAGAAAAACAAAAAAAGCAAGCACTACCTAGAAAGGACTACATAAAAGCATCAGGCTAGCAATAGAAGTCTCTTCAGATGCTTTTTGAAAACCGAATAAGAGGACATTGATCGCAACGATGGGCTTAACTCACTCCAGAGCTTAGGACCTCTAAAAGAAATATTAAATTGATGTCTTGTAGTTCGTGTGTAGGGTAAGACAAAAGTATTATTGCTATGTCTAGTTTGAAATGAGTGTACATGTGAAATAGGGATAAACAAACTCTGAAAGGAGTCTGGTAGATCTTGTTTCCTATATATAGACTTATGCATAAATAGACATGTTTGATAAATATTTACCTTATCAATAGGGAGAACTTTAAATTTATTGTAAAGGGGTGCCGAGGGAGCATATCTATTTGAATGAGAAATAAGTCTAAGATATTTCTTCTGTATGACTATTAATTTCTTCAGATAAGTAGGATAGGTAGCTGCCCAGACAATATTGCAATAATTAATGAATGGAAACAAAAAGCTATAATATAAGGTTAAAAAAGCTGAGGAATGAACTAAAGGACAAACCCTCCTCAATATACCCAACATTTTAGCTGACCTCTTAGATACGAAGTTAATATGGTTAGACCATTTAAGACAACTATCAATAATGACTCCCAAAAACTTGGTATGCTGAACCAATTCGATTTTAGTGTTATTAATAAAGATTTTAGATAATTCTATAGGATAATGTTTGTTAGTATTACAAAAAATCATAAAGTTGCATTTTTTTATATTGAGAGTAAGTTTATTCCATTGAAACCATTCCACAATGGAAGATAGTTCCTCATTGACCGTTTTGATTAAAATATTAAAGTCTTGGTGAGACGCTACAAGATTTGTATCATCTGCAAATAGTACTGGAAGGAGTTTGGTACAAATCGTGGCCATATCATTAATATAAATTAAGAATAGAAGAGGCCCCAAAATTGATCCTTGTGGAACCCCAATCATAATTTGTGACTTCATGGAGGTATAGCCTTCCAGGTATACATATTGCTCTCTGTTAGCTAAGTAGCTTCTAAACCATCTCAAGGCAACATCCTCCACTCCATATCTACTAAGTTTAGCAATCAAAATGTTGTGATTGACCGTATCGAATGCCTTACTCAGGTCCAGGAAGACTCCAAGAGCAAATTTTTTATTGTCAAGAGCTGAAGAAATATAGTTCACAAGTTGAATGAGGGCATGCTCAGTAGAGTGTCGCTTCCGAAAACCATATTGATGTTTATATAAAATATTATTGGCATCCAGGTGATTTAATAATCTAGAGAAGACAAGTCTTTCCAAGATTTTCGATATACATGGGAGAATTGATATTGGCCTATAATTACCAAATTCCTTGGAGTCACCGGTCTTAAAAATTGGTATAACCCTAGCAACTTTCAAATCCCGAGGGACAATTCCAGTTTTCAAAGACAATGAGAGAATATGAGTGAGAGGTTTAATAATATAGTCAACTGTCTCTTTAATAAGAAGACTTTTAATGCAATCATGACCATGGGCTGCATTTTTAAGTGATAAAATAATATTACGAACTTCTTGAACAGTTGGTGGGTCAAAATTATGGAATGGAGGATACTGACCTTTAATTAAAGAACAGGGATGTATATCTGAGCCATTTATATTAGATGTTAGTTCAGAACCAATCGATATAAAAAACTCATTAAAACCATTAGCAATATCAACAGGGTTGGAGAGAACCCCCTTGTTACTGTTCATTACTACAGGGGCAGTAAATGGGGATTTAGTACGGTTCAGTAAGTGATTAATGAGGTGCCATGTTGTCTTAATGTTTTTAGAAGCTTGTGCAAATTGATTTGAATAATAAGCTTTCTTTGCTTTTCTTACTAAAGATGTGAAGTGGTTTTTACATTTCTTATAATTTTCAGTATTAATGGAAGAAGGATTAAAAATAGACCTCCTATAAAGTTTTTTTTTTTTTCCGGGAAAGCTTTTTTAGCTCATCAGATATCCACGGCTTCCCCTTAGAATATTTATTTCTGGATTTTATACTCATCAGCGGAAATGATAAATCTAAGGCCTTATTAAAAGACTTTAAGAATAAACTGTATGCACTATTAATGTCTTGTGACATAAGTACCTCATCCCATATGATATTGCCAGTGGCAGACTTAAAATGATCTATGTCTTTTCTAGAGAATTTACGATATTTATTTGGCCCATTCTTAGGATAACTAGACATTAATTGGCTGGATTGGATAAACTGAAAGACAGGAAGGTGATCAGAGATATCACACATCAGGAGGCCTGAAGTGACCTCAAAATTATAAGAATTAAACAAAATATTATCAATCAGAGTAGCAGATGAGGAAGTGATTCTAGATGGTTTTGTAATAAGAGGGAAAAAATTAAAAGAATGGAGTGCATTTAAAAAATCAACTGTTTGTGTTAAATCACATTTAAGTAAGTTAATATTATAGTCACAGAGTAAAAAACATAATTTGCTTTCTTTGGTTATTAACTCAAGTGTTGATTGAAGTGCATCAATAAATGTATTATGGTCTGAGTCTAGTGGTCTATAGATGCATCCGATCAGAATACTCTTACCATTGAATTGTTGACAAGATGGAATTTCAATAAATATAGACTCTGTATTAGTGGTGTCAAATTCTGCACTAAGATCATCTCTAGCACCAGCATCAAAGGAATTCAAAACATATAGAGAGACACCCCCTCCTCTTTTGTTTTTTCTACAAGAATGAAATGATACATAATTAGGTAGGGGGAATAAAGAAAATACGTCATCAGTCAGCCAAGTCTCAGAAAAGGCCAGGACTGAGAAGGAAAAACTTAAGGTAGACAGAAAAGTTCTCAATTCGTCATGATTTTTAGACATACTACGAATATTCCAATGGAAAGTAGAGAAAAGATTTTTAGGAAATTTTATGGTTTGATGCAGTGTTGTGTACTCGAGACTCGGACTCGGTCTTGGACTCGGTCTCGAGACCGTATTTTAATGGTCTCGGTCTTGTCATGGACTCGTGTGCATTTTGACTCGGTATTGACTCGGACTCGAACATATTAGGAATCGGACTTATGTCCGAGTCCACTCGAGTCCCATTCAAAATATTTCATGATTATTACTGTATGTTAATGTTTACTTAAATTGATGTATGTTTGAGACATCCAATGACTGGTGATTTTCTTTTGACGTGAGACGTTAGGCCAGCGACACACTGGATGTGTGGCGCAAGCGTCTCAGCTGCGTGGCGTGTCTGTTTTTAATTCGGCTCCCATGTTAACAGGTTAGATCTTGCAGACTGCCTGCGTGAGACGCGCGTAAAACCCGTGCATGCTAGAAATAGAACCGACGCCTATTTTTCACGCGACACGCGTGCATGTTGGAAGCGTTTCCAGGCAAAATATACTAGAAAAATATGTTTATATATCATTTTGTACATAAATACATATTAATTCATGACATTTTGATATTTGAAAGTCTATAGGTTGGCATAAATTCAGATATAAATGTAATTTAAAAAATAAATTAATAATGAACGATTTTCAAATATTGCACCTGTCAAACATACTCTGTTGTGCCGTCAATACTGTTGACGGTGTCCTATCAGTAGGTGTGTAAAAAAAAAAAAGGAGAGGCCTCCCTCTGTCACCTACAGCAGCAGCTGCGCGCCAAGCGCCGCGTGCAGGCATGCTTCTGGTGTGTAAAGACACAGAAAACGCGAAGCAGCCACCACGCTTCTGGCACACAGCAGAGACGCCACGCAGCCAGTGTCACCGGCCTTAAGTTACCCTCCTGCCATCCGCCTGTAGTGATCCCGCTTTCCAGAAAGCCACGTTGCTACATTATTTCTCTCAACTGTGTTATTTTTACAAAGTAGGACAAAATGGTCACAAAAAATATCGTTTAATTAAATTATATAATGAATACAGACACAGACTGACTGTCTCAACACTAAACATCTCCCCCCAAAAACATGTCTGACAGAATGCATTGAACTTATATGGCATTTCATCCAGCTTTCTTCCCCTGGCACATACACACTTTTTCATGAAATTTTCCTGGACAGTCACTCGGCTCTTGTGTGTATGCCCTCCGTAACTAAAAAAAAAACTTGGACTAGTGTGTATTTTACCCTGCATTAAAACGCACCATCCAGGGAAATTAGCATTAGATTATCCGTTGCTGTTACAGAAAGTGATAAAATGGTAACTGTTGTCAGTCCCCGCTTCCTCTGCACCAGTAGAGAGTGTTTTTAGTCGGGGTGGATTGATCATGAGACCACATCGTGCTTGGTTGGGTAGCAAGATGGTCTCCTCACTTATTTTTTTGAAAAGTAATTATGCCCACCTGTAATCTTCACAACATCTAAAGTGCACATAATCCAAGACATTGTAAGGATATTAGCAGTCATTAGTTAAGCTTCAATGTTAAAAGTTATGTAAAAGCTGTTACAGTTGAACATTTACAGGTATAGTGGTACAGTAATGTTACTTGTACTAGAAAGGTTATATGGATGTGTATAGTGGTACAACGATGTTATGTGAAAATGAGCACTTAATATTGACAAGTTACAATTCATAATACTAATAAAATTACCTTTACACCACATACTATGTGGCCCTTTTACACTTTATTGTTTCCACCAAACATTTTACATACTCTTGAAGATTTCTTTAGGTCTTGTCAAAGACCCAATCTCTCTGGTCTCGGTCTTGACTCGGACTCGACCCTTTCTGAACTCGGTCTTGACTCGGACTCGACCGTTTCTGAACTCGGTCTTGACTCGGACTCGACCCTTTCTGAACTCGGTCTTGACTCGGACTCGACCCTCTCTGGACTCGATCTGGACTCGGACTCGAATGAGCTGGTCTCGACTACAACACTGGTTTGATGCAGTGAGTTTACTTGCCCTTCAGAGTAGCAGTTACAAGACAGTTTTAATAAGTTTAAATTAGGTTGATTTACATCAGGATTAAAGAAACTATCATAGATGCCACAACTGTCTATGTTGCA
The DNA here is from genome assembly GCF_003368295.1 of Carassius auratus. Classification (NCBI taxonomy): domain Eukaryota; kingdom Metazoa; phylum Chordata; class Actinopteri; order Cypriniformes; family Cyprinidae; genus Carassius; species Carassius auratus. Next base: position 417,278 of record NC_039298.1, read on the forward strand.
GGGCCTGTCTCTCATTCTGATAGCACCCAGGTGGCCCAAAGCACCATGGCTGGCGGAGATAATCCCTCTGTTATATGCCGAGCCGTGGCGCCCCCCCCCCCCCCCCCCCCCCCCGCACAGATCTTTTGTCCCAAGCGAACGGGGAGATTTATCACCCACACCCGGAACAGGGTGGCTCTTTGGGCGTGGCCCGTGAGAGGACGAACCTAAGCGCACTGGGGCTTTCGCCGCGTGTGATTGCTACTATACAGAATGCCAGGGCCATTTCAATGCGATTCTTGTACGGCAGTAAGTGGCAAGTGTTCGAAGGGTGGTTTGATGGGCGTGGTCTCACATCTTATCAGTGCTCAGTTCCTGATATTTTGTGTTTCCTCCAAGACCTCTTGGAAAAAGGCAGGTCTTTTTCCACAATTAAGGTCTACTTGGCTGCGATTTCGGCCTTTCATGTGGGCTTTGAGGGCTCAACAGTTGGGCAACATCATCTAATCCGCAGATTTATGAAGGGTGCCTGAGTGGGACCTCTCCATGGTGTTGGAGGCTCTGTCTCAGTATCCTTTTAAACCTCTTGGAAGTATTTCCCTAAAGCTGCTGTCCTTCAAGACAGCTTTGCTCTTGGCCTTGGCATCAGCCAAACGTGTCAGTGAGCTACATGCACTTTCGGTTCATCCCTCGTGCACTAAATTTTCTCTTAGTGGAGATATGGTTTCCCTTAAGCCTAATCCGGCCTTCATGCCGAAGTGCTTCCCTGCGTTCACTTCAGAGGTGTTGGACTGTCCGCTTTTGACCCTCCACCTTTTTCCTCCCCGGAGGATGAGAGGCTAAATGCTCTGTGTCCCGTCCGTGCTTTACGGACATATATGAACAGGACTAGTGCTTTCCGGAAGAGCGACCAGCTCTTTATTTCATGGGCATCCACTCATGGAGGGAATCCTATTTCTAAGCAACGCCTCTCACATTGGCTTGTGAATGCTATAGCTTTGGCTTATGAATCAAAGGGAATGCAGCCACCAGGGAGCGTCGCTAAAGGACATCTGCTCCGCTGCCATTTGGTCTTCTCCTTATACCTTTGTGCGTTATTACTGGCTGGTTGTCACCAGCATCTCGGTAGCACATTCGGTTTTAGGGGTGGGGTCCTCTTAGCCCTTCCCTGCAACCCCGCTGGAAGAGGTGAAGAAGGAGTGAATGGGCCGGCTGGCCATGCACATCCCTGTCACTAGCATGTTTTTACATTCCTTTTTCTGGGTGTATTTATATGCACATTGGTTATCATGTGTGTGATGCTAACATTTTTTCATGTGCTGCATATGCACAGCAGTCACGACTGTGCATCAGTATTGCAGGTTCATGAGTATGGGACGTGTCAGGCACCGCCTCTCTGAGGCGACCGTCCTTCTCTGGCTTTCAGAACCTCACTTGCCACACGAGAAGCGAATATACTTAACTGGGGAATAGCAGCGCTGCAGCCATTATTATACCCCTAGGTAAGGGGGCGGGCCCTTACCTGGCATTGGCTGTGCGCTTCTGTCTGTCTAGCCAGACTTGGTGCAATTGGATTCTTCTGCAGAGGTCAGGTACGGATGCCCTTCCCATAGGTGGATCTCTCCACTCGATGTTTCAGAGAACCTGGGTTACGACAGTAACCTATTGTTTTGTTCTGACTGTTATGTAAGATCAAGGTTTCTGACTGTCAAACGAGATGCAGAGAGATTTCTGATAAAGCACGTCATTAACTTTATTTTATAACAATTTATAACTGTAACTGTACAACTAAACGTAATGTAATTATGTCAAGTTTGCATTAAATAAAAGATAGCTGCATTCATGTGTGTTTTTATCAATGTTTATTTGTTTTCTGAAATATCTGCAGCATAAATCATTATTTTACTATGAGCAGCTCATGTATTTTGCTATTCTTTTGCATTAATTATCAGATAAAACAAATATGAAAATTAGTCATTACTATTAGTTAACTGTGTAAAATAATAAAATATGTTGTGAAAATAATGATGAAACAGACTGATGTGCACAATTGAGAAATGGATACTTATGGGGATAAATCGCAGCCCACGTCTCACGAGGTAAATATTTAATTTTAAAAAATCAATGTATTACAAATATTTTCAAGAAATAAGTAATTTGTACATTTACATAATTGGTAAGATAAAAATACATTCTGTTGCTGTGATACACACCATGAGTTCAACTTTCATTTCGTGAACAGTAGGGAACATTAGGGCCCTTACATAGTCAACGCGAGAAACGCGAGCAAGCAACGCGAGCGACGCGAGCAACGCGCTCCCTTTCATAGTCTAAACAGTGGACGCAAGCGTCACGGGCGATGCGTGTATGCAATACACCGCTCACGCAAAAGGGGGTAGTAGAGTCAGGTCGCGTGATATTCAGATCACAATGGCATTCTGTTGCTGATTTTACATCTGCTGCAACAAAGGCAACGCAGAGATAAATGTGGATGAATATGTATAAGTTCGCATAATTTTTCCTCTTCGCCTGCCATTGTATTCAAACCTTCTTCTTCTGTAAACACAATATACTTGAATTAATGTACAATCCTTGCAATGTCGCCCCCACTGACAATGCATAGTATTGCGTGCATCGGCGCGTCACATATCAAAAACTAGGACGACACATTTGGCTACGCACCGATGCATAATGGCGGCCGAAGCGTAATGATCAGGCGGCAAGGAACTCGACCGGAAGTTAAAGTCGGGTGGGGGCTGCCATCTTTTAGCAGAACTTCACTTGCGTTAGCATTCCCATTGACTCCCATTCATTTTGGCGTCACTTTGACAGCGAATAACTTTACATCTGAGGCATTTAAAGACTCCGTATGTCCATTATTTATTTCTAAAGATACATGACAATGTATAAAGGGCTCCATTACCTTCTATGTTACGTTATGGCCCCGTATAAAACAGTTTTTGTAAAAAATAGGCTAACGATTGCATCATAACCACTCGACTCTCTGTCACATTACCGTACAGACAGGAGGAGAAGCTCACAGGCAATTAACTTAATATGGCGTACTGGCGTTACATTTGAAAATACTATACAAAATAATTAATCCGAATACTTACTCCTGCTCACTCACGCCAAAGAACTCCCTGCTCAAGCTCGCCGTCTCTGCAAGATTAACGATGGCAGTTTGCACGCACAGCCACTTAGAAGATTTACATCCATCAGACAGGTTGCTGACGTCGTCAAGCTTCGTTTGAGTCTGCGCGTCCCTTACCTGGCATTGGCTGCGCGCTTCTGTCTGTCTAGCCAGACTTGGTGCAATTGGATGCTTCTGCAGAGGTCAGGTACGGATGCCCTTCCCATAGGTGGATCTCTCCACTCGATGTTTCAGAGAACCGGGGTTACGACAGTAACCTATTGTTTTGTTCTGACTGTTATGTAAGATCAAGGTTTCTGACTGTCAAACGAGATGCAGAGAGATTTCTGATAAAGCACGTCATTAACTTTATTTGATAACAATTTATAACTGTAACTGTACAACTAAACATAATGTAATTATGTCAAGTTTGCATTAAATAAAAGATAGCTGCATTCATGTGTGTTTTTATCAATGTTTATTTGTTTTCTGAAATATCTGCAGCATAAATCATTATTTTACTATGAGCAGCTCATGTATTTTGCTATTCTTTTGCATTAATTATCAGATAAAACAAATATGAAAATTAGTCATTACTATTAGTTAACTGTGTAAAATAATACAATATGTTGTGAAAATAATGATGAAACAGACTGATGTGCACAATTGAGAAATGGATACTTATGGGGATAAATCGCAGCCCACGTCTCACGAGGTAAATATTTCATTTAAAAAAAACAATGTATTACAAATATTTTCAAGAAATAAGTAATTTGTACATTTACATAATTGGTAAGATAAAAATACATTCTGTTGCTGTGATACACACCATGAGTTCAACTTTCATTTCGTGAACAGTAGGGAACATTAGGGCCCTTACATAGTCAACGCGAGAAACGCGAGCAAGCAACGCGAGCAAGCAACGCGAGCGACGCGAGTAACGCGCTCCCTTTCATAGTCTAAACAGTGGACGCAAGCGTCACGGGCGATGCGTGTATGCAATACACCGCTCACGCAAAAAGGGGTAGTAGAGTCGGGTCGCGTGATATTCAGATCACAATGGCATTCTGTTGCTGATTTTACATCTGCTGCAACAAAGGCAACGCAGAGATAAATGTGGATGAATATGTATAAGTTCGCATAATTTTTCCTCTTCGCCTGCCATTGTATTCAAACCTTCTTCTTCTGTAAACACAATATACTTGAATTAATGTACAATCCTTGCAATGTTGCCCCCACTGACAATGCATAGTATTGCGTGCATAGGCGCGTCACATATCAAAAACTAGGACGACACATTTGGCTACGCACCGATGCATAATGGCGGCCGAAGCGTAACGATCAGGCGGCAAGGAACTCGACCGGAAGTTGAAGTCGGGTGGGGGCTGCCATCTTTTAGCAGAACTTCACTTGCGTTAGCATTCCCATTGACTCCCATTCATTTTGGCGTCACTTTGACAGCGAATAACTTTACATCTGAGGCATTTAAAGACTCCGTATGTCCATTATTTATTTCTAAAGATACATGACAATGTATAAAGGGCTCCATTACCTTCTATGTTACGTTATGGCCCCGTATAAAACAGTTTTTGTAAAAAATAGGCTAACGATTGCATCATAACCACTCGAATCTCTGTCGCATTACCGTACAGACAGGAGGAGAAGCTCACAGGCAATTAACTTAATATGGCGTACTGGCGTTACATTTTAAAATACTATACAAAATAATTAATCCGAATACTTACTCCTGCTCACTCACGCCAAAGAACTCCCTGCTCAAGCTCGCCGTCTCTGCAAGATTAACGATGGCAGTTTGCACGCACAGCCACTTAGAAGATTTACATCCGTCAGACAGGTTGCTGACGTCGTCAAGCTTCGTTTGAGTCTGCGCCTCAGAAACGGAAGTGCTAAAAAATGCTAAAAATGGGCTTCACTTGTCTCAATTGAGTTTCAATGGGGTCGCTGTGTCCATTTCTTTTACTGTCTATGGTAACGATGCGTAGCCTCGGGGACGCGTATGCGTACAGATGCGTTGACTATGAAACGGCCCTTAGTGTAATTAATTCATTTACCAGACCCAAACAGGCTCAGTTAACATTTATTGTATAGTAATAATAGTGTATATCATATTTGCATTTGAAGTGATATTATAAATCCTGTAAAGATATAGAAGGTAATATTTGGATTTCTCCAGTTCTCTGCACTGACGTTTAGCGCAAACGGAAGTATCTTTGCACACACTGGCAAGACCGGAAATCCAAGATGGCGGAGATATGCTAGCCCATTGAGAACCGCTGCGTCATTGCAATTTGTCGCGCTGGTCGTGTTTGACCATTTGTTTATTGGAAGTAGCAACAGTAGCTAAGGGGGGCGGGGCTCGGCGAAAGGCTAATTGTAGATATCAGGGATGCAAAAACAGCATGCTTTTCAGTGCCTCCCGTCTAGTGTTTCTTTTACTCTCTATGGTATCTGCAATGGCATCAAATTCTCATCAAATTCTGCTTAAACAAAAATCCCTGTCAATACAGAACGAAATATGCTGTAGCCTATTTTGCCCTCAATACTGCCTATAGTAGGCTATATATGTATGTTTAACATCCAAATGTAGAAGGGTTTGTCTGTTGGCGCACAGAGCCACGCAGTCGCAGACAGCACGTGAAGTTCGTGCACACCGAATTCCCTTGTCTTTATCTATTTGTGTTCCAAAAAAAATAAAATAAAAAAAATACAATGTGCTCGAAAAAATAAGTCAAAGTGTTGTCTCAACAAGTCTCCCCATAAACTGCAGTCAAAGAAAGAAAATGGATGTGTGTCATTACCAGTATTAGATGCATTCGTCTTAAAGGCACAGCAACCCAATATACCTGCAGCTGTTTGTGTCACCAAAGTAAATCAAACAACAAAAGAGAAAGAGAGAAAAAAAACACTTTTGTTGCTAAAGATAAACTGTATTAATTATATGAATCATATTTAATATATACAGTGTATAGTGTTATTTTACATTTGATTATTCAATGTCTGTAACTTAATACAGTTAATTTACCTGTAAAACCAAAAACACTGCTTTATTTCACGTTTTTTTTTCTTTCTGTTGCATTTATATATGCTTGTACTTTGTTTATTATTTTTTTATGCAGATGCACTAGGCCTAACCTACAAAATTACCCCAATCATCCTATAACTTTACAAAAAAAACAACTCAAATCATGAGGTGAAATTGTTTTCAGGATGTTCTAATCCCATAACCTGCTGCACTCAAGACTCACTCGCATTTCGATCGGGACAGCTGACAGAACTGTCACTTGACTTGACTAATCGGGTAATTGTTGCATTGTCACAAAAATATATAATTTGCACACCTTTTAAAGGGGGGGTGAAATGCTCGTTTTCACTCAATATCATGTTAATCTTGAGTACCTATAGAGTAGTACTGCATCCTTCATAACTCCAAAAAGTATTTAGTTTTATTATATTCATAAGAGAAAGATGTACCGATTTTGAAAACACGAGCGCCTGGAGGCGTGACGTGTGGGCGGAGCTAAAGAATCACGAGCGCCAGTTGCTCGCTCTGATCAGTGATTGTCTGTGCAAAGCCTCTCTCTGCTCTGCTATACGGGAGCGCGCGCTCTTCCGGCAAACGTGCTCTCAGGACCCATATAAGGAAATTCCGCTCCATCTAACGTCACACAGAGCCATACTCGAAAAAAACTTTCTGAAACTTGTGACAAACCGGAAGGAGTATTTTTGGAACAGAAATACTCCTTCAAACGTACAACTAATTTTTGAAACTTTGTCCATGTTTAGCATGGGAATCCAACTCTTTAACAGTGTAAAAAACTCAGTATGCATGAAATAGCATTTCACCCCCCCTTTAAGTATTTTAAGCCATTTGGTACTTGCACACTCCAAATGCTGTATTAGGCTGTGCCCTCGCAGTCACATCCAAAGCTTGCGCGTATCAAGCCGCCTTGCAAGTATTAGCCTATATAAGAATTATTTTTCATAGTTTGTTGAGTTTAAGCAACCAAATACACACAATATGATGTCTGATGGTTGTTGACAAATAAAAGAGTTTCATGGCTCACTCTACTAAAATACGGGGGGGGGGGGGGGGGGGGGGGGCTTAGTGTTTGAGTAAAGAAAATGCTGTATTATTCAAACAGTTATTTGTTTACCCTTGCTTTGCGAATAAGAGATCTGTCACCTTCAGGCTGTGCGCGTGTCAATCTGAGTGAAGGCGGGGTGAAGTGACAAGGTTTCGCTAGAGCTTGAGGATCCAATGGCGTAACAAAGTTTTACAAGCTCCTTTAAATACTTATTATTGGTTAAATATTTGTAAATATAAATTAAAAATATACATTTAAATAAATATAAATAATATAAATAAATTTCACGGCACATATCTGTCTGCCATACAGAAACGCTATCCCTGGAGGAGGGGGATCCACCAAAATGAGGTGCCGGATCCGATTTCGGAGGTGCAGATCCGGATCCGTCTTGTTCCGGCACAAATTAAGACCTGCATTTAATGTAACATAAGGGATGAGAAATGCATTTGTATTTGATCAGACCCCTTAAAGGTCCTGTTTTTCGTGCTTTTTTTGAAGCTTTGATTGTGTTTACATTGTGCAATATAACGTGTTCATGTTTCGCATGTAAAAAAAAAAAAACAGTATTTTTCACACAATTCACTTATCTGTATACCGCTGTTTTCACTGTCCTAAAAACAGGCTGATGTCTTCCTTGTTCTATAAAGTCCCTCCTTCAGAAATACGTAATGAGTTCTGATAGTGCCAGTGGTTCCTGTGTTGTGATTCGACAGCAGCTGAGCACACGCTGCCCTCCTGGAAACATGATTGGGCTAGTTTTGGGAAGCAAGTGGGCAGGATTTGTTTTGAAAACCTGGCAATCCTGATCTGAACCATAGACAGTAAAAGAACACACGTGCTGGAGATGTACTTCTAATCACAGGAGCGTTTTTACTGACGAGATACTTTTCTACCAGTATATCAGTTAATCTCCGTCTTTTAATTAAATAGGACTTGTTACTGCTATGTCCAGGTAAGGGCTTCATTTCTCAAAAGCATCGTAGGCCTAAGTAGATGGTAGAACCAATGTCACAGTGTTTCCCGCAGCCTTACACTCTATTCTTGGTGGCACTCCGCGAATTCATATTCTGCCTTCAGGATCTGCTTTAATAGCGGGAGAGAGGTTTCTCCGGTAACGGCAGCTCTGAGCTCACAAACACTGCCTTATCAAGGCAAAATGAAATGAAAATGAAATCAAACATTTTCTAAACGCAGTCGGTTTCCTTCTGAAATACAGTGATGAAAAACACCTGCTCTGGGTTTTGATTTTGAAACGTGCAGTGGTCATGTTTATTTAATGAAGTCAAGCCTTTTGGAAAATCCATTTGTGGCGGTCAGTTTTGATATCAAAAGTGGTCGGAAACCCGACCAATCAATGCTTTTCAGAAAGACAGTTCTGTATCTACATTAATCATTTTATTTCTATGTTAACGCAATATTTTTAAAGATATTTTCCATCTTCCATCCATGCTGTGTTTGTTTCACAAGGGAGACAATGAAGTCCTGAGATCAGCATGGCACCTTTTGTCACTTTTGACACGAGAGCGGATGGGTCTTCTACTAGTCAGGGTATAAACAGGTATTGCTTTTTTTATTATTAAATGGCAACAAATACATTGTGATTTTTGTTGTTGTTTGGTTTGTCAGATCATCTCGTGTTAGAGGCCAAACTCTGGGGCCATCTCCTGTCCAAACAGAAATGACCTGGTCAGTAGAAACTGTATAAAACAATCCTCGCCTATTATGAATCGTAGGTCTGTTCTGACCTCCATGTTACAAATTTTAAAACAGGTCCTTTCCTGGATTGTTCTCAAGTCGTAGAGAAAAACGATGTTTCACTGGACCATGTCCTGTGCCCATTAAACCTAAATCATTTCAGGTCATGACATGTTCCATCTGCTGCCAGCCCAATGTGAGCGGTCCCCTAGTGGCCCAGATCAACTGCGCCATACACAGGCAGGACTGGGACGCAGAGTATGAGAGTATGACTCATCAGGAGGTAATGTGCCATTACACTTCCTGTCAAATAGAACCTGTTCACTTATTTATTTTTGTGAATGGTCATATAGATTAGCGACAGAAGCTAGATTAATTAATCCTGTTATCTTTAATAGTTATGTTTCTTTTCTGTTTTTCTTTTTTTTTAACAGTTATGTGATAAACTCATGGAATTGTATCCAAAACTTGGTGAGGTAACTGGTGGTTGGCTTCTTTATAAGGCAGCAGGTAATATTTACTGCCTTATGTAATTGGTTGGCCTAGCTGTTTAAATAATTAGTTATTAATTACACACACATACATACATACATACACACAAAGAGAACAGTACTGTGCTGATATACTGGTAGGGCAAGAAAAGATGACAGGGATAGTTTTTTCATGAATAGGATTAAAAAAAAAAAACTGTTTCTTTGTATTTGTTTTAAATTTAACATTTATTGTCAATATTGGACTTGCGGATCATGTGGGTACTAGGGTACTCTTTGCTGTGTGTGGATGACCATGTCGGTCAGCCACCACCGAAGACCAATTTTGACCCAGGAAAAACCCTGTGCTTTCATTGATATTTTTCCATGGTTGAAGCACTGGCTGCAAGATTACACGTAAACATAGATTGTCTGTTAGTTTTCTTCTGCTATTTGTTCTGTTGTGGTGGCTACTGGTTCGTAAACAGCGTTGCATTATCATGTGCTGTGCCTTCTGAATTAGAGTGTGGATCGCCTGTGACAGACTGTATTCATCATCTGACTATGCACTGAACCGTGACGTACATACCTTGATGCTTCGGGCCAATTAAATGTACCGTTACACCCCACATAGTGCTATAGTACACTATGATATAGTACAAATTTATTAGACCACCTGCCATAGAGAAAACAAATATTTTAGGAATCTGTCAAAAAATGTTTAAAACTATGTTGACAATAATATTGTCATTTATTAGGCAAATAACAAACTGAAAACATAATATTTAGTATGCAGTCCTTTGACCTTGATAAAAGCTGGCATTCATTGTTTTATGT